>NC_073302.1:291204722-291284722 GCF_027595985.1 Sorex araneus
CGAGACGGGCGGAGGCTGCCCGCCGGCAGCTTCTGCTGGCAGGACGCCCGGCCGGCTGGGAGCAGGAGGCCCCTGCTGGGGGCCAGACGGGCACCGGGCCGAGGCCCGGACGCTCCCTCGGGGAGAGGCGGGAAGTCATTTGTTGGTTTTGAGGTTTCCAAGAAGAGGCGGGATCTGACACCCCGTGTGCTAACCCCCCAGGTCTGCTTTGGAAAACAGCAATTAGAGGGTTGCCCAACCTCGCGGGCCTGTCTTGGCAGCCAGCAGCCGGGAGAACTCGCCCGGTTAATAAGCGATGGACCCGACAAGAAGGCCGGGGCCGCTGGTCAGGCCGGTCGGTCCCCCCGAGCGGCCCTGAAGCACTGCCAGGCTGGACACACCCCAGGAACCTGTTTACTTCCGAGTCTGAGCGCAGCTGCCCATATCCACCCCGGCGGGGATCCGGGCCTGATTTATTCCTTTCCTTTTTCTTATTTCTTTATTTTAGGGGGGTGCTCAGGGGCGATTTCCAGCCCGGGTGTGCGCTCCTGGTGATGCTGGGGGCACCACGAGGCTGGGACTGGGCCTGTGCCGGCCTCTGAGTGCCCTCCTGGGCCCCACCGGGGACGCTGTTAAGCTCCACTCTCCCACGCTCAGTTCTTGGGCCCCGGGTCCTCCGCCAGAGACCCCCCCCCCCCGCCCAGCCCAGCCCGCCTCCCTGCGGGAGTGTGGACACTGCACAGGCGGGTCCGAGCTCCCTCCTCCCGCCCTTCCGTGTTGCCTCTCTGATGACCCAGGGTCACTCACGTGTGACCGGGATTCTGGCCACGGTGCGAAGACTTTGCAGCATGCACGCTGGGCGCACACCAGGAGTCACACACAGGGGTCACCCACACGTGACCGGGGTGCTGGTGCAGCATTACACACTCTGTGGCATGCACACTTAGCGCACACCACTGGCTGGGGCGGGCGGGGGGAGGGGGAGCAGAGACCCCGACACTTGGTCAGGGCATAGGGGATCCAAACAGCACAACCGTTTCTCCGAGCCAGCCCCGAGCCTACCCCCAGCCCCTTCGAGGTGCTTCTTTCTCTCCTGTTCCCCCCTGTGCTGGCGGCCAGTGGAGCACCGCAGAGGAAGCTCGGGTCCCCTCCCTGGCCCTGGGCTCATCCTGGGCCACCTACTCCGTCCAGCGGAGCCTTCCCCACTGGGACTGCCCAACAAGGTGGCCAGGGTTGAGCCATCACCCCGCTGGGCTCTTGGGTGGCCCTGGATAGATCGTGTTTGGTTTGGGGGCCACATCCGACTGTGCTCAGGGCTCCCTCCCGGTGGGCTCAGGGGACCACATGAGGTGCCGGATGGAAAGGCATGTGCCCTACCCACTGTCCTGTCTCTCCAGCCCCAGGATGTAGCACTGCAGCACTGTCGCCCCATTGTTCATCGATTTGCTCGAGCGGGCGCCAGTAATGCCTCCATTCGTTTCTGTCGTGTGCTAGTGTAGCCCAATGGCGTCTGCTCGCTCCAGGAACACGAAGTAAGGCCTGTTATTGTTACTGTTTTTGGCGTATCGAATATGACACAGGTATTGCCAGGCTCTGCCGTAGCTCTAGGAGTAAGCCCTAAGAACAAATGGGCGTGGCCTCCACTCCCTAAAACAAAAGCTTTAAAGGACAGAGGAAACGTCTCATGATATGCCATTGAGTATGGCACTAAGGGGGCATACTCGGCTAGATTAAGAAAGGTTAAAAACAATACAGCAGTTGAATGGCCATGATCCCAGAGGCACACAAACCAATCTCGGAACACAGCGGCTGCTGGCAGAAATGCTTCTGGACCCTGAACTAAGCTACGGCCCCGTGCCGCCCCAGGAGGGGAAGGGTTTTTGTCCCTCGGTCTTTTCCCCTTTGAGGCAGCATGGCAACCGCCACCCTTCACAGCCAGTTGGACAGAGAGGTAGGAGCTTGCAGTGATGGAGCACTCGGGAAATCTAATGCTGGGGGGGGGGGGTGGAACCGGCCCTGCTCCCCGCCCAGACGAGACCCCAAGCGGCCTCCCACGAACGGCTCCTCTGCTCCTGAACGGCCATGATCCCAGAGGCACACAAACCAATCTCGGAACACAGCGGCTGCTGGCAGAAATTCCTCTGGACTTAATTACTAAAATACCAGAATTCCCAAACTGCGCGGCTGCTGTTGCAACCATGCAACATGATACGCTCTTCATTATCAGAAACAGAAAACAAAGGATCTAATGATGCCTTTTCGGCAGGTCTGATTGTTGGGGGGAAATTTCCAAATAATAATAGTGGGTTTTCTGTCGAAAATTGAATGTAATCAAAGCAAAGAGAAAGTGAAAATCATCAGCCACACAGGCAGGGTGGGGGGTGGGATAGGGGTGTACTGGGGCTCTTGGTGGTGGAACATGTGCACTGGTGAAGGGATGGGGGTTTGACCGTTATATGACTGAGACTTAAACCTGAAAGCTTTGTAACTGTTCTCAGGGTGATTCGATAATATTTTTAATACAGTAATTAGTCACCAAAAATTCACTTTTAATGATTTGTGATAATTCTATTTGCCACACACACCTTTAAGTTTTATTGGACCAAGTGGCATGAAGTAAATATTATATGCCTGCCAAGGAGACGGGCCGAGGGGTGGCAGGGAACCGGGGATATAGGTGGTGGATGGTGCTGGAATAATGTATGTCTGAAACAACTCTATTATAAACAACTTTGCAAATTAGTGTCTTAATAATTCTTTTTTAATTAAAGGCAAGAGCTGATGATGTAGCTTAGAGACTGCACCTGCCATGAGTGTGTCCTGGGTTCAAGTGCCAACAGGGGACAAGGATTTCTAAAACTACCCAGCCCCAGGATAGTTTCTGCTTATTTAATGGGGGGTCTGGGGGGGGCACACTCAGCTATACACAGGGGTCACTCCTGGCTCTGTGCTCAGAAATCACTCCTGGCAGTGCTCAGGGGAACACAGGGGATGCCAGGATCATACCCGGGCCAGCTGCACGCAAGGCAAACGCTCTCCCCGCTGCGCTATCATCGCTCCGGCCCCCGTGGGTGGTTCTCGGGGGGCTCCTCCCCAGCACCTTCCCTATGGAAAAACCTGCCCTGCCCTAAGATTTCCTCTCGAAGGAGCCAACTTCGGGCGCGTCTAAATCAACTCTTCCCTATCCCGAATGACTGACAGCCAAATGGAGCGAGTGACGGCTGGGCCATCTTCGGTGGCTGCTCCCGCCTCACCCATGGAGCCAAAGAAAAGCACCAAGTCGGGGGCAGGAGCTGGTGTCTCGGGGCCACGCCAAGCAGGGCCTGGTGCAGCCCCGGGGGCACCGCCAGAGCTGCCCAGCTAACCCCAGGCCAAGCGGCCAGAAACCCCACGACCACAGGGGCCCCGCAATGCTGCCCCCCACCCAACACACACACACACACACACACAAACACACACACACACGAAATTCAACAAACCAAGCCCACGAGTGAGCCATCTCCATGGTAACACTGCCCAGCACCGTGAGCCAATGCAGACGGCCCGGGAGGCCCCAGCCTAACTCCCAGGCACACAGTCTGTCTTCCTGGTTTCCCCAGCAGACCCAGCCGTTCCTGAGGCTACCTGGGGAGCAGCAAGGCGGGTTCCGGGTCTCCGGGGACGGCTTGGGGGTCCCCCCCAGCCCCACTCACCCTCACCACCCTGTGAGACGCGTGCCTGGCCCCTGCCCTACCACCCAAGCTCAAAGGGGTCCACTGAAGACAGTGCTGCCGGCAGGGTGCTGGAAACGCATCAAGAACAGCAACCAGAGGATGGGGAAGCCACAGTGCAGCGGGGAGGGCGTTGGCCCAGCACGCAGCCGACCCGAGTGCGATCCCCAGAACCCCGAAGGCCCCCTGAGCACTGCCAGGAGTAATTTCTAAGTACAGAGATGGAATAAGCCCTGAGCATCACCAGGTATGATCTAAAAGGCCAAAAGGAGGACGGGGCAGTGAGAGAGAAAGAGAAGCTTCACGCACAGTTCTAGGTGGCAACCAACAGATTCCCTCCCTGTTGCGTCAACTGCAATCTACGTTTACGTGTATTCCTCTTACTACTGTTTCTTCCCAAACAAGGACAGATGGCACATTTCAAACACGGTTCTACTTTGGGCTCTGTGGTGGATTTGCCGCAGCCTTGGGGATCACATGTGGATCAAACGGTTCCACACAGGCGCCTTTGGAAAACATCAAGGCTAGTGTCAGAACTGACTAGCGGGAGCCCCCCGGCGGCTCAGAACTTCAGACCAATTTCTCCCTCCTAGGGTGGCACTGACACAGCACCAAAGGTGCAGGAAGAGAAGCTGGCCTCAGTTCTGGGGGCTTTGTGGGTCCCTTTCGTGGATGACTCAAAGTAACGCCTATTTCCGGTGACTCTCTAGGCCAGCATCTTCATTATCCCAAAAAAAAAAAAAAAAGCAGTGATTCTGGCGGAGATGAAAAAGACTTCTTTATTTTATTATTATTATTATTATTATTTTTGCTTTTTGGGTCACTCCTGGCTCTACACTCAGAAATTACTCCTGGCGGTGCTGGGGGACCACATGGGGTGCTGGGAATTGAAACCGGGTCGGCTGCGTGCAAGGCAAATGCCCTACGAGCTGTGCTATCACTCCAGCCCCAAAAAAGACTTCTTTAAATTTGATCTGTGGGTATGTCTACAGCCCTCTCTTGAGCGTTCCAGGTTGAGAGAGAATATTTAAGTTTTAGAACACACATCTGATTACAGGCTGCATCCCACCTAAAGCTGTACCCAACTAATGAGGAACAAGCACCGGAAACACCTGGAGGTACACCGTATTCATGCCCTGACGCTTGGGCCAGAGAGAGCACTGCGGGTAGAGCACCTGCCTTGCACGTGGCCAGCCCGGGTTCAATCCCGACACCACACGTGGTCTCTTGAGTCCCGCCAGGAATTATCCGTGTGTGCAGAGCCGGGAATAAGTTCTGAGCACTGCCTGGTGTGGCCCCAAACCCAGTCCCTACTAAAAAAAAAAAAAAAAAGAAAAGGCAGAAGGTGGGGCCCGAGCAATAGTGCTCTGTAGGGTGCTTCGCCTTATACTTGGCTGACCTGGGTTCAATTCCCAGGGTCCCTCAAGCCCACCGGAAGTGATCCCGAGTGCAGAGCCAGAAGTCCTGAGCACTGCCAGTCTGGGCCCACCCCTCCCCGTCTAAAGTACAGCAGGAGTAAGGCTTCGTGAGCACTCTCGTGATAACCCGCCCCTACAGACCCTCTAGCGCTCTGGCCTGCGGGACAAAACACACTGGCGTCCTCCCTCCAGCAAAGAGAAACGGGCTGGCGGGCGAGTGGAAGCCTGAGCCGGCGCGCGGTGGCCCCGTCTTGGAGGACTCGCCTTCTCCTGCCCTCGATCAACACTTCCCGCGCACCCACTGTCCAAACACGACCCACAAGTCCCATAAACTCTCCTCGGCCACCACCTGGGGCAGCTGTGGCCGCCCTCTCCGAGGGCGCCTCTGGCTCTAAAATTAGACGCTGCTTCCGCCTCAGGACGCCCCAGAGCCGGCCCCTTCGACCCATGGGTGCCGGACTCCAAAGCAAAGATGAAAACCCCTCGCGGCAGCTGCCCGGATACAGAGGCATGAGCTCCCTTCCCAGGAGAGGCCGCCAGTAGGACGGAGCAGGGACGCGAGCGGGCCCCAAGGCCCCCCACCCTCGGCCAGCAGGAAAGGAGGGGCCGGCCGCTGTCCTCGGGGGACCTGCTGTTGCTGCACTGGCCGGGAGCCACACGGGGGAGCAGGACGGGAAGGGCTGCAGGGAGACCCCCACCCGGCTCGCGGATTAGCCGGCTCAGACTCTCCGGGCCAGCCAAGGGGAAGGAGCCGCAGTCTCCGGGCCGGCGGCTCTGCAGGGCTCAGCGACTCCTCTCTGGCTCCCTGGTTCCCTGGGCCCTCGGCTCCGGGCCTGGCACCTGCAGCATCCTCCAAGGCCCTGCAGACAGAGCGGAGGACGCGAGGGCAGAGGGCAGAGGGTGTGCGGGACAGTGGGGCCACGGTGCACAGGGCAGCGTACTGCTGCCACCCAAGCCAGGAAACTCTGTGTGTGTGTGTGTGTGTGTGTGTGTGTGTGTGTGTGTGTGTGTGTGTGTGTGTGTGTGTGTGTGTACACTGGGTCTAACCCCAGGAAACCAGAACTACCAGAAACTCTGTGTGTGTGTGTGTGTGTGTGTGTGTGTGTGTGTGTACACACTGGGTCGAACCCCCGGAAGCCAGAACTACCAGGCCCTTTCCAAGTCATTCAGAGATGCACAAAGCAAAGGAAAAATAAGAGCACCAGAAGTGCAGATGAGAAGACACCTCGTGAGAGCGAGCCCGCCACAGGACTCGGCCACGGAACTCAGCCACAGAACCAGGCCACGAGACCCAGCCACAGGACCCGACCACGGGACCCAGTCACGGGATCCAGCCATGGAACCTAGGCACCGGACACACCACAAATCCAGCCACGGAACCCAGCCAGGAACCTGGCCATGGAGCCCGGTCACGGGACCCAGCCAAGGGGCGGGCCACGCTCCCTGCAGAAACTGGCAGCCTTCCTCTGCGGGTGGGCTTCCCCAGGGCTCGGCAGGGCCCACCACGTACACGACCTCATCCAAAACCCACCAAAGAAGAACCACGAGGGGCTGGAGCGATAGCACAGTGGGTAGGGCCTTTGCCTTGCACACGGCCAACCCGGGTTCTAATCCCAGCATCCCATATGGTCCCCCGAGCACCGCCAGGGGTAATTCCTGAGTGCATGAGCCAGGAGTAACCCCTGTGCATCGCTGGGTGTGACCCAAAAAAAAAAAAAAGAAGAAGAAGAAGAAGAACCACAAAAGGTCAGTGCCGAAACTGAAGGCAGATATTTCACCCACCTTACCTTTCAGCATCCCAGGTGAGAAGCATGTAGAATTGGGAACAGAGAAAAGCTGCTGATCGTGGTGTCTGGGGCGTTACTGCCCAAGCGAGCACCAAACTTCACACACTCAGCCATCAAAAAAGCCAGTCGTGGGGCTAGAGCTCTAGGACAGTGGGGAGGGCGTTTGCCTTGCACGCAGCCGACCCGGGTTCCATCCCTGGCATCCCACATGGTCCCCCGAGCACCCCAGGAGTAATTCCTGAGTGCAGAGCCAGGAGTAACCCCTGTGCATTGCCCAAAAAACAAAAGCAAGAAGTCAAGCCTAAAGCTCTCTCCCTTCTCACCACCCCCCACCCCGTCTCGCTGTCTCACAGCAGAATGATCACGTAGAAAGCTCAGCAGACCTCAGAGGAAATAGATTCACACTAAGACAGTACTCGGGACTGAAGCCTCGGGTGCCCCAGACATCCATAGAGGACACCAGGGCTGGTCACAAGTAAGTGAACTGCAAACGTCACCTTGGGACGCTGGGTCAGTGACCTCCACACTCCCCAACCCTCTTGGGCTTCCTGACTCCCTCCCAGGATGGCAGGAATCCACTTACCACCAATCCATTCACCACCTTGAATGCGACCACACCAGGCTTGATCCCCAGCACCCCAAATAGTCCCCTAAGCCGAGAGCCAGGAGTAAGCCCTGAGCACCGCTGGGTGTAGCACAAAAACATACCCAAAAGAAAAGAAAAATCAATCTTTACTGTGGTTATGCTCCTTTCCTACCAAAATCAGGCAAAACCTAGGCCAGTAAGAACCTCAGCCATGTGGAGTATGAAGATGATGTTAAACGAGAAAAGTGAAAAGCTTCCAAGCTTTGAGACCAGAGACACAGGACGAGGGGAAGGCACTTGACTGGCACAGAGTTACATGGGCCACAACCCTGGTTCTATCCTGGCATCACGTAAGGTTCCCTGAGCACCGCCAGCCATCACTCCTGAGCACAGAGCCAAGAGCAGCCCCATGGAAGAAATCAAACTCTCACTATTTGCAGACGACATGATACTATATCTAGAGAAGCCTAAAACCTCTACTAAAAAACTCTTAGAAACAATAGACTTATACAGTAAAGTTGCAGGCTACAAAATCAATACCCAAAAATCCATGGCCTTCATATATGCAAACAATGAGGCAGAGGAAAGGGACATGAAAAAAGCAATCCCATTCACAATCGTGCCCCAGAAAATCAAGTACCTCGGAATCAGCTTAACCAAGGAAGTAAAAGACCTTTACAAAGAAAACTACATAACGCTACTCCATGAAATCAAAGAGGACATGAGGAAATGGAAACATATACCCTGCTCGTGGATAGGGAGAATCAATGTTGTCAAAATGGCAATACTCCCTAAAGCATTATACAGATTCAATGCGATCCCTATAAGTATACCCATGACACTCTTCAAAGAAATGGATCAAGCAATCCTAAAATTCATATGGAATAACAAACGTCCAAGGATAGCTAAAACAATTCTTGGGAAAAAGATGATGGGAGGCATCACCCTCCCCAACCTCAATCTTTACTACAAAGCAGTAACAATTAAAACAGCATGGTACTGGAACAAAGGCAGAGCCGTAGACCAATGGAACAGGGTGGAATATCCCTACACACAACCCCAAATGTATGATCATCTAATCTTTGATAAGGGAGCAAGAGATGTGAAGTGGAGCAAGGAAAGCCTCTTTAACAAATGGTGCTGGCACAACTGGACAACCACATGCAAAAAAATGGGTTTAGACCTTGACCTGACACCATGCACAAAAGTCAGATCAAAATGGATTAAAGACCTCAACATTAGACCACAAACCATAAGGTACATTGAAGACAAGGTCGGCGAAACCCTCCACGATATTGAAGATAAAGGTATCTTCAAAGGTGACACGGAACTAAGCAATCTAGTAAAAACAGAGATAAACAAATGGGATTACATTAAACTAAAAAGCTTCTGCACCGCAAGAGATACAGTGACCAGAATCCAAAGACTATCCACAGAATGGGAAAGGATATTTACACAATACCCATCAGATAAGGGGTTGATATCAATGGTATATAAAGCACTGGTTGAACTCTACAAGAAGAAAACATCCAACCCCATCAAAAAATGGGGCGAAGAAATGAACAGAAACTTTACCAAGGAAGAAATACGAATGGCCAAAAGGCACATGAAAAAGTGCTCTGCATCACTAATAATCAGAGAGATGCAGATCAAAACAACCATGAGATACCACCTCACACCACAGAGACTGGCACACATCCAAAAGAACAAAAGCAACCGCTGTTGGAGAGGATGTGGGGAGAAAGGGACCCTTCTACACTGCTGGTGGGAATGTCGGCTAGTTCAGCCCTTTTGGAAAACAGTATGGACGACTCTCAGAAAACTAGAGGTTGAGCTCCCATTTGACCCAGCAATACCACTGCTGGGAATATATCCCAGAGAGGCAAAAAAGTACAATCGAAACAACATCTGCACATGTATGTTCATCGCAGCACTGTTTACAATAGCCAGAATCTGGAAAAAACCCGAATGCCCCAGAACGGATGACTGGTTGAGGAAACTTTGGTACATCTATACAATGGAATACTATGCAGCTGTTAGAAAAAAGGAAGTCAAGAATTTTGTAGTTAAGTGGATGGGCATGAAAAGTTTCATGCTGAGTGAAATGAGTCAGAAAGAGAGAGACAGACATAGAAAGACTGCACTCATCTATGGTATATAGAATATCAGAGTGGGAGACTAATACCCAAGAACCGTAGAAATAAGTACCAGGAGGTTGACCCCATGGCTTCGCGGCTGGCCTCACGTTCCAGGGAAAGGGCAACTCAGAGAAGCGATCACCAACTACATTGTAGTTGAAGGCCATGTGGGGGAAGGGAGTTGCGGGCTGAATGAGGGCTAGAGACTGAGCACAGCGGCCACTCAACACCTTTATTGCAAACCACAACAGCTAATTAGAGAGAGAGAACAGAAGGGAATGCCCTGCCACAGTGGCAGGGTGGGGTGGGGGGGAGATGGGAGTGGGGAGGGTGGGAGGGACGCCGGGTTTACGGGTGGTGGAGAATGGGCACTGGTGAAGGGATGGGTTCCCGAACTTTGTATGAGGGAAGTATAAGCACAAAAGTGTATAAATCTGTAACTGTACCCTCACGGTGATTCTCTAATTAAAAATAAATAAATTATAAAAAGGAAAAAAAAAAAAGAGCAGCCCCATGAGCACTGCCAGGGGTGGCCCCCCCAAAAAAAAATTCATAAGCACAAACTGCAGAAAGGCTGGAGGCTGTACATGTATAAGACACCTGGGTGATTCCCAGCACCACAAATTACATAAATAAGTAAACAAAAAAGATTTGCAGAGACCTTTGCAGTAAGGAAAAATGTATCCCTAGGGGCTGGAGTGATAGCACAGCGGGTAGGGTGTTTGCCTTGCACGCGGCCGACCCGGGTTCGATTCCCAGCATCCCATATGGTCCCCTGAGCACGGCTAGGAGTAATTCCTTAGTGCAGAGCCAGGAGTGACCCCTGAGCATCGCTGGGTGTGACCCAAAAAGAAGAAAAAAAAATGTATCCCTATTACATTGCTTAAAACTGCAGTAGGTACACTAACTTCCCTGCCAAAAATAAAAAAGAAAAGAAAAAAAGCAATTCTGATATATCAATTTCCAAACTATTGTGCTTTCAAGAAAACTTAGAACACATATTGAATTATTCAGATTCAATGGAACTGATTTGATGTAATTGCATGAAATGATTTTTCTGAAAGACTCTTTTTTCCCCTATAAACCACTGAACCAAGAAAGGCTCCCTGGTTTGACTTCAAGTCAATGCGAGGAACTTTAGGTGAAAAGTAGAAATCTCGTAAGTCAGACACTCGCCAGAGGGGCGGAGAACAGCCGGGTCCCGGGTTTGAGGAAGGGAGGACTCTTGCCAGGGGTCAGTCACACTGACTGGGAATCGTCAGGCTCTACCCTGCACCCTGGGGCCCGTCAGACGGTCTCAGGGTCACCCTAGGGAGACGGCTCCCCCATCCCCCACCCTCGCACCCCCAAACGCCAAGTGGTTGAGAGCCAGTTAATGCCACACACTGGGTGGGATGGAGGCTGTCCAACACCACACCCCGAAGACAGTGTTCTCCCCCCTGCCCCCCCCACCCCCACCCCAGGAAAGTGGGAGTCCGGGAGAAGCCCGAGTCCAACTCTGGTGACTTTCTTTCCTTCGATTTCTTTTGTTTTGTTCTGGTTTGGGGGCCACACGCACCAGTGCTCGGGAGCTACTCCCAGCTCTGTGCTTAGGGGTGCCCCTCCTGGTGGTGCTCAGGGAGCATGCGGGGCCCGGGGCTGAACCCTGAGCCTCTCACCCGGGGCTCGGTAAGCCCACTCCACCCCCAGGCAGAATTTCTATCCAGATCATCTTTCAACTCATCCATCTCTTATTTTCTCTTTCAAAAAAAAAAAAATCACGGGCCGGAGCGATAGGACAGCGGGTAGGGCGTTTGCCTTGCACTCGGCCGACCTGGGTTCGATCCCCGGCATCCCATATGGTCCCCCAAGCACTGCCAGGAGTAATTCCTGAGTGCAAAGCCAGGAGTAACCCCTGAGCATCGCTGGGTGTGACCCAAAAAGAAAAAAAAAATCATTTTCAAGAAAAGCTTCCTGGGCCGCCTTGCAATTGTCTGGGGAGGGCCTACGATGAGATCCTTCTCTCTTTTACACCCTATGCTGTAGGGTGAGTATGATGGGAGAGACGCTAGAGAACAAGCTATGGCACATCCATTAGCTGAGGGCCGGAGAGCACAGCGGGAAGGAGCTTAGTCTGGCACGCGGCCAGCCCAGGTCTGATCCGCAGCATCCCACAGGGTCCCCGAAGCCACACCAGGAGCGGGACTGGGTGCAGAGCGGGGAGCAAGCCCCGCACACCACCCAGGGTGGCTCAAACGCCAAAAACTATGATCAAAATAAATAGCTGAAGAGCAATGAAGAGAGCCGTGAATCACTTCTTCCCTCCCTGCGGGGAACAGGGCCGTGACGCTTCCCCCCGCGTGGAGGGGCAGGGCCCTCGGCAGAGGCTGAAATCTGGTTCATGGGGATTATCCAGGACTATTTATAAACCCCGAGGGCTGCAAAATTATAAATAACGTGCTCTGGTCTAGTGAGAAGCAGCCAGGGATGGGGGCTGGAGAGAGGACCAGGAGGGCGCGTGTCGTGCATGCGACCGGGCGACCAACCCCGGTTCGAATCCCGGCACTGCCAAAGTCCCTGGAGCACCGCCAGGAATGATCTCTAAGCACAGAGCCAGGCTTAAGCCCTGGGCACTCTGAGTGTGGCTCGAAAACAAAAACACATCGAAAAAATGTTTTTTAATGAGCAGAGATATTATAGTGGGAAGGGCACTTGTCTTGCACGTGGCCAACCAAGGTTCAATCCCTGGCACCCTTTATGATTCCCCAAGCTCGCCAGGAGTGATCCCTGAGCACAGAGCCAGGAGTAAGACTTGAGTACCACACAGTATTGCGCCCTTCCCCCCCCAAAAAAAAAGCTGAGTCTTTTTTTTGGAGGCTATTTCACAGAGCATAGAAATATTTGGCCAGGGCTGGAGCGATAGCACAGCAGGTAGGACAATTGCCTTGCACTCGGCCGACCCGGATTCAATTCCCAGCATCCCATACGGTCCCCCGAGCACTGCCAGGAGTAATTTGAGTGCAGAGTCAAGAGTAACCCCTGTGCATCGCCGGGTGTAACCCAAAAAGGAAAAAAAAAAGAAATCCTCCCCAAGGCCTGGGAGGGCTCAAAGGGATTAAGTACATGCAGGAGGCCCTGCTCAGTCCCCGGCACCAGACGGTGCTCTGCAGGGAGCACTGAGCCAGGAGTATCCCATGAGCATAACACACATACCTCATCCCTGTCCGCAGTGGCAGCAGCCTCAAGGGCCAGGGCCCAGGTTCGTCAGCAGACGGACGGAGACCAAACACGGGTCCCCGAAGCAGACGTTATTCAGCCCTCCAGGGAGGGAGCACTGGGACATGCACCTTGCAGAACTGCTGCCAGGTGAAGTTCATCGCGGAAGGGTGAATACTGTATGGTAACGCGGTCGGGCCGTCACAACGGGGAAACAGGGAATGGCCGCTCATGGGTACGGGTAACAGCTGGGCCAGAGGCAGGCGTTCCCTGGCCGGCTGCCGGGAGCAAACAGCGAGGTATGCTGAAAGTCACTCCAGGGCACGCTTCCGAACAGTAAGCCTGTGGGCACAGCAGGGAGGAGCACGACCAGGTTCAATCCCCAGCACCCTGAGTACAGAGCAAGGATGAACCCCGAGCACTGCCGGATGAGGCAAAATCAGAGAGAGAAAGCAAGCCTTGGTCCGGGGGAGTGGCCGAACGCTTGGAGCACCTGCCTTGCAGCATGTGGCACAAGTCTGAGCCCCCAGGGTCCCACGTGCCACGAGCCTGGCGCTGGCGGCCCTGATGCCGCAATCCCCAGCCCTGGGTGTGGCCGCCAGAAGGACATCCGGCAACTACCACAGCCAAAAGCATGTACAAGGGCCACGCGTGGGAAGCACGACCCTGTGTGTGAGCCCACAGCCATAACCGTGTGTGACTGTGTGTGTGTGAGCCCACAGCCATAACCGTGTGTGACTGTGTGTGTGTGAGCCCACAGCCGTAACCGTGTGTGACTCTGTGTGTGTGAGCCCACAGCCATAACCGTGTGTGACTGTGTGTGTGAGCCCACAGCCATAACTATGTGTGACTGTGTGTGTGTGAGTCCACAGCCATAACCGTGTGTGACTCCTGTGTGTGTGAGCCCACAGCCATAACCGTGTGTGACTGTGTGTGTGTGAGCCCACAGCCGTAACCGTGTGTGACTCTGTGTGTGTGAGCCCACAGCCATAACCGTGTGTGACTGTGTGTGTGAGCCCACAGTCGTAACCGTGTGTGACTGTGTGTGTGAGCCCACAGTCGTAACCGTGTGTGACTGTGTGTGAGCCCACAGCCATAACCGTGTGTGACTGTGTGTGTGTGAGTCCACAGCCATAACCGTGTGTGACTCCTGTGTGTGTGAGCCCACAGCCGTAACCGTGTGTGACTCTGTGTGTGTGAGCCCACAGCCGTAACCGTGTGTGACTGTGTGTGTGTGAGTCCACAGCCATAACCGTGTGTGACTCCTGTGTGTGTGAGCCCACAGCCATAACCGTGTGTGACTGTGTGTGTGTGAGCCCGCAGCCGTAACCGTGTGTGACTGTGTATGTGAGTCCACAGCCATAACTGTGTGTGACTCCTGTGTGTGTGTGTGAGCCCACAGCCATAACCGTGTGTGACTCCTGTGTGTGTGTGTGAGCCCACAGCCGTAACCGTGTGTCACTGCTGTGAGTGTGTGAGCCCCACAGCCATCACTCCTGTACCTCAGCCAAGACCGTGCCAGGAGGCCCGTGGGCAGCCCGCAGCTAAGGAGAGCAAACCTGAGTGAGGCCGAGGCCACGCATGTGACCCACAGAACACCACAGCCAGGCCAACAACAGCATGGCAAAAATCTCATGGATGGTGGAATATGTGCACTGGTGAAGGGATGGGTGTTTGAGCATTGTATAACTGAGACTTTAATCTGAACGCTTTGTAACTTTCCACATGGTGACTTAATAAAAGAATTAAAAAAAAAATCTCATGGAAACTTTAAAATTTAATAAGTCCCATGGGATTGATGTTACATACTCACCACAGTGCCTTTGAGGCGTCCTGTGTCAAACCCTTTGACTGTGAGCGCCTGGAGCAGGTACGCCCGGGGGATATTACGGTTCATTTCTAATCACCACATAAACCAAGGGCGGCAATAAACCAACCACGAAGGGTTGCCGGCTTCCCGCACGTGCACAAGGCATGTTTCAATCATGCCAGGACCCAGTAAGTACACAATAGCAGTGTGTCTGAAACACATGGACAAGCCCGCACTAAGAATCTTTCCCAAGGAGCTGGAGCGACAGTACATCGGGGAGGACATTTTCCTTGCACACAGCCAACCCGGGTTCGGTCCCCGGCATCCCATATGGGCCCCCAAGCACCACCAGGAGTGATTCCTCAGTGCCGAGCCAGGAGTAACCCCTGAGCATCGCTGGGTGTGACCCAAAAAGAAAGAAAAAATCCTCCCCAAGGCCAGGGAGGGCTCAAAGGGCTTAAGTACATGCAGGAGGCCCTGCTCAGTCCCCGGCACCAGATGGTGCTCTGCAGGGAGCACTGAGCCAGGAGTGTCCCATGAGCACTGCCAGGCATGACACACATACCCCAAAACCATCCAGGGGCACCTTCACCGGCTGTCTCAGTTAGAGTCCCTGCCTCCCCCTGAGTAACTGCCCAGGAGACCTTCCTCCCTCCGCCCCAGCCCCCGCCCCACAGAAGGGGGCACGGTCCGGTCAGCTCTGGACGAAGTTGTGGCTTGACCCGTGTCCAGACACACACGTCCCCCGGCCCGCAGACAGCCCTGCTCACTGTCCTTCGCTCTCATGTGACCCCCTTGGCCCCAGGGGCCCCCAGAGACCCCCAGCTCACAGCCCTCTGCACGGACAAGCCTTTGGTACCACCTCTGAGCCTGTCTCACTTTCACAGATTTATTTATTTCCTCCTTTCCTCGCTTGTTGTTTCTGCCCATACATTTATTTGTGGTTAAGTCACTGCATGTCTGTGTGTGTGTGTGTGTGTGTGTGTGTGTGTGTGTGTGTGTGTGAGAGAGAGAGAGAGAGAGAGAGAGAGAGAGAGAGAGAGAGAGAGAGAGAGAGAGAGAGATGGGCATGTAGGGGGTATGTATGGTGTGTATATGTGCAGAGTATGGGGGTGGTGTGTGTGGTGTGGGGGTGTGCTTGTGGGTGTAGGGGTATGTATGACTGGTAGATAGTATGTCTGGTGTGTGTGGTATGTGATCTGTGTACTACATTACATGATGTGTGTGGTGTGTATGGTATGTGGAATGTAGGGTAGTGTGTATGTGGTGTGCACGTGGTATGTGGCGGGGATGTGTATGAATGGCGTGTGGTGTGTATGTGGTGTATATTTGTATGTTGTGTGCACTGTGTATGCTAGGGATATGTATGAATGGTATGTGGTGTGTACGTGTGTGCTGTGTATGATGGGCTGTGTATGAATGGTGTGAGTATGGTGTGTGTGGTGTATATGTTGTATGTTGTGTGCACCGTGTGTGGCGGGGATATGTATGAACGGTATGTGTGTGGTATGTGGTGTGTACGTGTGTACGGTGTATGATGGGGCTATGTACAAATGGGGTGTGTGTGGTCATGTGGTATGTACGTGTGTGTTGTGTGTGGTGGGCATGTGTGAGAATGGTGTGTGTGGTACGTGGTGTGTATTATGTGTGAGTTGCATGTGATGTGTGTGGTGTGTGGGTGGGGTTGGGGATCAAACCCAGGCCCTCAGGTGTTTGAGGCATGTGCCCCCGACTGAGCCTCCCGTGAGTCCATCCGTCCACCTGACCGCGCGAGGCCGGTGCCATGTGGCCGGCCCTGTCCCAGCGGCAGGGGTCTCTGAAGGAGCAAGCCGGACCCCAGCCCAGGTGCCGACAGAGCCAGAGGGGAAAGCGAAGGGTGAGTCTGTCGTGGGGACCCTGCAGTTAGGGTGCTGACGGAGCCTTCTAGAAGCCTCCGTGCAGGGGTGGGTGGGGGCGGGTCACTGGGGGAGGCAGTAGAGAGGGCGCGGCCGGGCAGGGCCTGACAGACACTCTCTGCCCTTCCGGTAGGGCTGGGTTTGGGGCCACACCCGGGGGTGCTCGGGGGTCACTCCTGCAGGCTCGGGCGGGTGGGGCGGGAAACCACCGCGATGCCAGGATGGAGCCTGCCGGCCGCGGGCCAAGGCAAACACGCTGCTCGCTGTCCTGTGCTCTGGGCGGGCGCTGGGGCTTCTGGGGAAAGCACGCGACCCTGAGGGCAGGAGCACCCTGGGGGGGACCCGCCCGTCCCTGAGGACACGGTCCTGCTGGTCCTGCTGCTGCCCCGGCACCCAGCCGCCCTCCCACGGGGAATGAAGGAAGCCGGCAAGGGGCAGCCGCGCCCGGGGCAGGAGGGGGCTTCCCGGGCCACTGGGCTTCGTCCCAAACACGCCAACAGCACGGGCAGAACCGCACATCAGCTGCACCCACCACCACGGACACGGGACTGGAACAAGAGCGCCTTTGTGCGGGAATAACAGCCTCGGCTGGTCACTGTATCCACAGCGCACGCAGGGAGGGCGACGAAGGCAAATTCCAGAAGGTCTTCCTCCAGTTTCAGGAGCACAGTCTCCGGGCGCCCGCGGGCACTCGCCTCTCTGCCCGCCTCTCCCCTCTCTCCTCTCTCCCCTCTCTCTCCCTCCCTCTTCCTCTCTCCCTCTCTCCTCTCTCCCCTCTCTCTCTCTCTTCCTCTCTCTCTCTCCCTCTCTCCCCTCCCTCTCCCTCTCTCCCTCTCTCCCTCCCTCTCTCTATCTCAATCTCTCTCCCTCTCTCCCCCTCCCTCCCTCCCTCCCTCCCTCTCCCTCTCTCCCCCTCCCTCTCTCTCCCTCCCTCTCTCTCCCTCTCTCTTTCCCTCTCTCCCTCTCTCCCTCCCTCTTTCCCTCTCTCCCTCCCTCTCTCTATTTCAATCTCTCTCCCTCTCTCCCCCTCCCTCCCTCTCTCCCTCTCTCCCCCTCCCTCTCTCCCCCTCCCTCTCTCTCCCTCCCTCTCTCCCTCCCTCTCTCCCTCTCTCTCTCTCCCTCTCTCCCCTCTCTCTCCCTCTCTCCCCCTCCCTCTCCCTCTCTCCGTCCCTCTCTCCCTCTCTCTCTGTATCTCAATCTCTCCCCTTCCCTCTCTCCCCCCCCTCCCTCCCTCTCTCTCTCTCTCTCTCTCTCTCTCTCTCTCTCTCTCTCTCACTCTCTCGCTCTCCCCCCGCCCTTCTCTCAGCACCAAACACATTCTAGGTTCTTCTTTAGAATATTTAAGCAACAAATAGTTCTTTACACAGTTATGGGGTCTGTTTTGCACAGGTTAATAAAGGTCAATTCCCCTCTCCAGGCACCTAATTTTTTTTTTTAAGGTATTACATGGGGCTGGAACGATAGCACAGCAGGTAGGGTGTTTGCCTTGCATGTGGCCAAGCCAGGTTCAATTCCTCCGTCCCGCTCCAAGAGCCCAGCAAGCTACCTAGAGTATCCCATCTGCACGGCAGAGCCTGGCAAGCTCCCCGTGGCGTATTCAATATGCAAAAACAGTAACAAGAAGTCTCACAACGGAGACATTACTGGTGCCCGCTCGAGCAAACCGATGAGCAGTGGGACGACAGTGCTACTTTGGCACACGACAGGGTGGTCCTGAAGCAGTTCATAAGCTTGCCCCCAACACTGAAACCTTAGAGGGAAACATCTCCAAGTGAGATTTGGCGGCTTAGATGCCAGGGGTACAGACACGCCCTCGAGGGGGGCCGGCGGGATCCTACACACTCAGGCACCCCCAGGGTCTGGCTCCCCAGGCACTGAGCCCAGTGCCCGCTGGCGACCTGCCGAGGGATGGGCAGCGTGTCCACATGTCCCTCCCTGAGCACCTGCCCGAGAAATCTGCCCGCCGTGATCCCCGCTCCCGCCCACACTCCGGGCGCTGTCCCGGCCCCGGCTCCCCCCTGGGTGGTCTGTCTCCTCATCCTGCCCCTCACCCCCCAGCTACAGACACCCACACACAGAGGAACACACATGCACACCACACACATACACATGCACATGTACACATAGGAACACACAGAAACACACATACACAACACACATGCATGCACACACACCACACACACACACACACGGCACACACATATATACACCACACACACAGCCCTACACACAACACACATATACACACCACACACACACACCACACATACACACACATATACACCCACACATACAGCCACACACGCACACAGACACACACATGCACACACGCACACACAGACACACACATGCACACACGCACACAGACACACACATGCACATACGCACACAGACACACACACGCACACACGCACGTCCCTGGCTGGCAGGAGGCGAGGGGCTGGGAGTTTGCTGACCCCTACGCCTTATCCTGCAGCTTCGCAGCCCAAACAAGCCGTCCGTGACGTGGCCCTCGGGGGCAGGGGGCCACAGGCAGGCAGGCAGGAGGGGCTCCCAGAGCCCCCGGCCTTGCCCTGCCCCCGGCCTTCTCGCCCGCACCCCCCCACTGGTGGGGGGACGCCCTTCCTTCTAGAAAGCACCAGGCACCCTCCGAGCCAATGAGGTGCCAGCCTAGACAGACTCGGCCGAGGCCTGCCGCCCTGTCGGCTTCTGCCCGTCACACTGCGTAACCCAGAGGGGGCACATTTGCTTGCGCGGCTCAGCACAGCCCCCGCGGGCCAGCCGGGCGTGGCTCGGCGGGAATGAGGAGCTTTTCCCCTGGACTCGGCCCTGCCGGCTTTCGGAGAACCTTCCCCGCCGGCCCGAACCCAGTACAGCCACTCTGGGTTTCCTTCCCAGCTCCGCCCGTCCGCCGAGACGCGGAGAGAGGGGAGTGCAGCCTCCCCAGCCCCTCCGGCAGGATGTCCCCATCGGCCTCGAGCTTTGTGTTGGCCGCTCGGGACAGGAAAACTCGCCTTCCTGCCTGCTCAATACCAAGCGGGGGTCTCTCGGTGGGGGGGAAGCAGGCGGGCAGAGGCAGAGAAACAAAGGCCGGCCCATTCTTCTCTGGAATATTCCCCTGGCGGGCGGCCCGGGCCCACCCCAGCTCGGGGTTTTCAGACCTGGTGGCTTCGACGGCAGGGACAGAACTGGGAGCTCTGCAAGGGGCAACGTCCCCGCACCCCCTCCCGAGTCAGGGAGAGGCCGGCCACTGCGGGCCTGGTGGTGCTCAAGGGACCGTATGGGATGCCGGGGGTCAAACCAGGTCAGCCGCAAGCCAGGCAAGCGCACTGCCCACTGAACCATCTCTCCGGCCCGTCTAACACTCATCCTTGACTTCTGTCCTTATCCCCCGAGTCGGCTTCGAGGGGGACACAGTGCAAGGTCATCTCAGCACCTCACACCCGCCATCCCCCACACACTCGGAGCACATCCTCCGGCATCTCCCGCCCCTCACTGAGGCCCCGGGACGCGTCACTGGAATCCCCGGATGAGCCAAACCCTCTGGAAGGGAACAGGAGTCAGAGTGAGAGAGAGTGAGAGAGAGAGAGAGGAAATCCATCCTCCTCACTGCGACGTCACCACCCCGGCCCGCCAGCAGGCAGCAGCCACGGTATCTGGACAGGGAAGGACGATGGAATTTCAACGATGAAGACTCCAGGGCCGAGGAAGCAGGGAAACCCGAGAGGGGAGAGCGAGAGAGAGCACTTTCCCATCCATAATTGATGGGCCCGGGCGGCGGCCACACTTGCTCTGGAAAGGCTGCAGGGCCGACCCCGGCGTCATCCCGCCCTCCGTGGAGCCAGAGGGCGGCAAAGCCCACCTCCCCCTGGTCCTCTGGTCTCTGAACAACTGTCCTCGGACCCGCAGATTTCTCAAAGCTTCTCTAGCACGTTCCCTCGGGGGCAGAGGGAAGAATTCAGTCCTGAAAGCAGAGTGAGGCGGGCCGGGGCGGCCCGCAGACTCCACCCCAGGGGCTGGCTGGCTTCTGGGATTCGGTGGAGCAAGGTAGCGCTGGGAGGGGAGGGGACTCGGGGGCCCGGGGTGGGGGGTGCCCCAGCGATGCCATGGGGACATGCAGTACCGAGCCCCCGAATGACACAGTGCCACACCCGAGGCCTTTGGGGCTCTCTCTCCAGCCCCACTGCTGGGAGTTATCTTAGTTTTGTTTCGTTCGGGGCTCCCAGGAGTGCAGGGCTGGGCAGGTGGGGCGGATGCTGTCCGCAAGGGGCCCCACGCCCGCCCATGGCTCACGGCAAGGGCCGGAGGGTGTGGTAGCCTGTGGGACCAGGTCAGCAAAGCCGCCCCTGGTGATGCAACAGCATGCTCAGGAGACCCCCAAGGTGACACCCACCATTGTTCAGGGACATCCAGCGTCCACCCAGGCTGGGTGCTGGCTAGGCACGTGCCCTGGCCACTGTGGGCCCACCGGAAGTATTCTCAAAGGACAAAAGGTTTCTTGTAAAAAAAAGGGGGTGGGAGAAGGGAGGAGGCAAAAAAAAAAAAAAGGTTTCCTGTTTATTTTCAGGGTATCTGGGGGGAGGGGCACACCCGGCTGTGCTCAGGGCTGACTCCCGGCTCTGCACTCAGGGCTCACTCCCGGCAGGGCGCAGGGGACCACGTGGGGTGCCAGGGATCAAACCTGAATCACGCATGCAAATGCCCTGCCCACTGCACTATCTCTCCCCACCCAGAGAGAAAGACCTTCTTTTTTTTTTTCTTTAAGCTATCAAGGCACCCAACCTATTTTCTGAAGAATAAAGACCTCGAACACCCCCCACGAATCCGTTTCCTTGGCAGTGCTTAAGACGGGAGAGAGAAGGGCCAGAGTGATAGCATAGCGGGTTGGGTGTTTGCCTGGCCTCTCACAGGGCCCCCCCAGTACCACCAGGAGTAATTCCTGAATGCAGAGCCAGGAGGAACCCCTGAGCATCACTGGGTGTTGAAAAAAAAAAAAAAAACAGGAAACAGAAGTCAGAGTCCCTTCCCTAGGCAAAGGTTGCTCTGAACGCCAGGAAGCAGCGAGATGACTGGCAATCCGGGCGGGCGCCCTGGGATGTCAGCATCACCCATTCCGGACACTGCAGGAACCCAAGGCACTGACTGCCTCTGCTCTCCTCCCAAGGGCCAGCCACAGAGAGTGCCAAACGCCCCTGGCAGTCTGCAAGGCTGTCAGTAAAATAACGGTCTCAGCAAGTGCCAATACCACCACTGTTTTGGTTTGGCTTTGGTTTCGGTTGGGAGGGGCGGGGGTCACACCGGAGATGCTCAGGGGTTACTCCTGGCTCTGCACTCTGCACTCTTCACTCTGGTGAAGCTCAGGGACCATATGGGATGCTGGGGATCGAACCTGGGTCAGCCACATACAAGGCAAGTGCCCTCCTTCGCTGTACTATTGCCCCAATACCCATCAACTTTATCCAAAAAATACTTCCTGCACAAAACCTCTCTGCCTCACATCCTCAGGACCTCTTGCCTACAAAGTCATCCCTACACGCCAGCATTCTGCCCCCACCCACACCTCGCCACGGAGTTCCAGGGCGTTCCAGGGAGTTCCACATTCTGCACATGAGCAGACTGTCCTTCTCTTTATTCCCTACACAATACCGTGGCACGGTTGCTTACACAGCATTCACGCTGATGAGGTACTACCAGGAATCAGAGATCATCTCAATGCAGGGTTCGGAGCAACGGTACAGCGGGACAAGGTGCTTTGCCTTGCATGTGGCCGACCCAGGTTCCATCCCAGCACCACAAATGGTCCCCGAGCCCTGCCAGGAGTAAGCCCTGAGCACTGCTGAGTGAGACCAAAGAAAAAATAAATACTAATATTAATATATTGCTCAAAGATGGTCTTTGCACTTTAAAAGGCTGTAATTAAAAAAAAAAAAAAAAAAAAAGGAGCCCAACCTAGCAGCTGTACCATCCTCCTCTCGGCAGCCTGCCGGCGTCCTGCTAATCCGGAGTCTCGTCCACAATCCCTGAAGCCCCAGGCGGCAGCTCGAGGCAAATCTGTATTCCAGGGAGCAGCAAGGCAGGGACGGTTTTGCATAAAAACTGACTTCTTCATGCCGCTCTCACAAGTCAGGTTATTTTTAATCTGGGACTCTACAAAATTGAGGGTTTTTTTTTTTTTAAGAAGAAGAAGAAGTTTCTCAGTGCTCGCACTCTGACTGTAGCTAGCGTGTGAAGAGCGACCGTGCTGGGCTTCCGGATTCCTCAGCAAACAGCCGCGGGGCTAGTGGGACGCTCTGTCAGTGTGTGCTGGCTGGGACCGCACCCGACAGTGCTCAGGGTTCACTGAAGAATCACTCCCGACGACGCTCGGGGACCGTCTGGGGTGCCTGGCTTGAACCCAGGCCGGCCTCGAGCAGAGCGCCCTTCCCACCACACTATCGCTCCAGCCCCACGATGCTATTTTCAAACACAAGTTTCAAATAGCTTCTGGGGATAATTAAAGGCAGACTCAAGATCCAAATCTTAGGGGGTGGGGTGGGGGGTGGCATTTGTACGAGAGAGCAGTAACTCTCTGGAACACCCAAAGCGCTCTCCTGAGCTAGTCTCCAAGTAAACGAGCCATGCCTTGCTGAAAAATCTTGATTTGGGGATGCTAAAACCTACCTTCAGAAAAACAAGAAAAACAAGGCTAGAAGACAGTACCGTGAGTAGGGCGCTGGTCCTGCCCAAGGCCCACCCGAGTTCCATCCCTGGCATCCCCTCGGGTCCCCAGGGCAATGCCCAGAGTGATCCCAGAGCACAGAGCCAGGAGTCTCGTCGGATGTCTACCCTTTCATACTGGCTGAGCACAGAGCCAGGAGTCTCGTCGGATGTCTACCCTCTCATACTGGCTGAGCACAGAGCCAGGCTGGGCACAGGGAGGAGGGCTCATGGACAACACGTGGCGGGGAAAGTGCCACGGACTGGAGGCTCTGCGGGCGGGAGGCCCCTGTTTCCTGCAGGCACCCAGAGTCGCCTGGACACCCCCAAGAGCAAACCCCAAGAGCAGAGCCAGAATTGCCGCTGGGCACCACTAGGTGTGGCCCAGGAAACAAAAGAGACAGGGGAGGGGCTGGAGCAATAGCACAGCGGGTCGGGCATTTGCCTTGCACTCTGCCGACCCAGGTTCGATTCCCAGCATCCCTTATTGTCCCCTGAGCACCACCAGGGGTAATTCCTGAGTGCAGAGCTGGATGTGACCCCCCAAAAAAAAGCAAAAAAAAAAAGGGGGGGAGGGGAGAGCTGTAGTCAAACCTTGTGTCTGTCTGGTAACTGTCAGCCCTGAGTTCAAAACGGTCTAGATCTGGGGCTGGAGCAATAGCACAGCGGGTAGGGCGTTTGCCTTGCACGCGGCTGACCCGGGTTCGATTCCCAGCATCCCATATGGTCCCCTGAGCACCGCCAGGGATAATTCCTGAGTGCAGAGCTAGGAGTAACCCCTGTGCATCGCCAGGTGTGATCCAAAAAGCAAAAAAAAAAAAAAAGGATCTAGATCTGTGGGAGACCTGGCTGCAGCCCCCAGTGCTGCAAGAGAAAAGATCGGGGCCAGAGAGATAGTCCAGTGGGCAGGGCATTCGCCTTGCACCCGGGTGACCCTGGTTCAATTCCCGGCATCCCATATGGTCCCCTGAGTACCACCAGGAGTGATTCCTGGGCATTGAGCCAGGAGTGACCCCTGAGCATCGCCAGGGGTGGCCCCAAACAAACAAAAAATAAAAATAAAAATAAATGAAATAAACAAGTCGGCCACCAGAGAGATAGTTACAAGGGCTAAGGTGCACGCCTTGCACACGGCTGACCCGGGTTAGATCCCTGCGGTGCCCTGCACTCCCAGGTGTGGCTTCCCTGGCACCGGAGTCTGGGCAGCACCCTATCCTCGGGCCCTCTCCTGGACCCGCTGGTGGGGGCCGGGGTGGGGACAAGAATCAGAGAATCACAGGGCACCCACAGGCTGCCTGAGCACTGCTGGGGAGAAGCCCCTTCAAAAGTCAAAATGAGGGCCGGAGAGAGAGCACAGCAGGGAGGGCGCTTGCGGTGCACAGCCAACCCCAGTTTGAGCCCTGGCACCCTGCACCGTGTCGTGATCCCCGGGTGCAGTCAGGAGTAACCCCTGAGCATTGCAGGGTAGGTTTTAATATTTAACTCAAATAACAGTAGTTACTTCTGATCTCGAGGGGAGGTGGGGGGGAATAACATGATTTCAGAAAGTTTCCTTTAAAGAATAAAGAAAATCGAAAGAACTAAAGGAATATACTGAAAGCCGTGGGGAGAAAACAGTTAACTACCCTGTGAATTCTAGCTAGTGTAATAGTTTATAGATGAATCTAATATACTCTAAATATTATGGCACCTCTGCTATCCCCGAAGGAGCTCTGTCTTCTGCTGAAGAAAGCAGCAATATGTTAGCTGGTGGATGAAACCAGTTCTCTAAACAATCTCAGGAACACAGGCCTCTACGACAGCATGCTCTGAACCCAACTGTCATTTATACTGAATATTTATTTCAGCCGAGATAGAGCAGCCTTATGAGGTAGAATGACCTAAATTAACGGAGTTTATTCTACACGAAAGACTTCTAGGTTAATAGGCCAGGGGCAGGCCGCTTTCTCCAGTCTCATAATTATTTTACCCAAAGTACAGATAAAGCATGAACTTCTGACCCTTAAGTAACATTATTTCACTACTAAATGATGCGTCCTTCGTCAGTAAGTTACTGCCGGGACCTTTTAGCGGCAGCCTGTGAGTCCTGCTTCTCCTTACTCCCTGTCCTCCTAATAGCCATTAAAAGGAGGGGGGACCTCGCTGCCCGCCTCACCCGCGGCCGCCTGAGGAGCAGTGAACTGCCCGATCCGGAGGGCACGCAGGCACACACAGGCGCATCTCAGATCTGGTATGATCTGATTACCACGGCCCGTGAAGACGCTCGCTGCAATCCAGGGGTAAACCAAGTAACCCCGGAGACGGCGTGTGGTCAGCGAAACCACGTCGGACCAGGACTCGGCAAACTCAATTTTGTCCTGGACTAATAATAGGAACCGGCGGTATGACCACAGACAAATCATCCTCGTCTGTAAAATTAAGCAGAACAACATTAACCTCCAAACCTAGCTTGGTTGTTTTTTTCTTTCCACTTCCGAAACGGTATGATTTCATTGCCATGTCGTGAACTCCCAACAACCCAGAGAGTTCTATCCACACGGATGTCAAACACTTCACACTGAACCCCCCCAAGGGGTGGCCGCACGATTCACCCCCTTCCGGCCGCGGTATCTGTCAGAGAGAACCCTTCCCAGGCGAGTGTCTCTGCCTCGGCACCTCGTGCTCAAACGGAAGCTTCCTCACCACATCTCTTCCTTTGTGGTTTTGGGGCCACCCCGGCAATGCCTGGGGGTTCCCCCAAAGTGCGCAGGGGAACACACAGTGCCAGGAATTGAATCTGGCGCTCCTTCATGAAAAACACACCCTCAGCCCATTGGCACAGATCTCCAGCACCCTCCAGTATGTGTGGGTTGGGTTTAAACACACAGCCCACTGAGACTCTAGCACCCAAAGCTCTCTAGCACCCATAGATCTCCGGCACCCTCCAGTATGTCTGGGTTTAGGCCATACCCAGCTGCGCCCAGGGATTATTTCTAACTGCTTGTGTTGAGAGATCTCCGGGGACCACAGGAAGTGCCAGGGATTGAACCAGGCTGGCTGCGTGCAACGCAAGCTCCCTACCCATTATACTATCTCTCCGGCCCTCAGTATTTCTTAGAACCTTCAGTGGAGGAAAACTCCATTTTTCTTCCCAGCCATAGAGCACGTCAGCTCCCCTTTTACAGTTCTGTCAAATCTGCTCCTACTTCAGAGATGATCCTCAGAAATGATCCCTGTTCTTCGTGCCAGATTATACCAGAGTTCATCATCGTCCGTCTCTGGCTTCGGTCTTCACAGATACGATGCCGTTCCGTGCTATAAATAGTAACAAGGAGCTGAAGACTGTGCACGGACTCGTTTATGAATGAGGAACATGAGTCAAAGTGCGTGTCACAATCTAAAGCACACCCAGGAAATCCTGCATGCCAAGAGCATCTACTAACCGTTCACAGTGACACGGATATCTCAGATCTAGAATGCATCCAGATCGTTCATCTTGCTAAGAATGAAACTGAAGCTCTGAGAGGCTGACTTTCCAAAGCCAAATGAAGTTCGATCAGAGGGCAACTGGGTTTAAAACCATCTGTCTGGGGAGCTGGAGAGATAGCACAGCAGGGAGGGCGTTTGCCTTGCACGCAGCTGACCCAGGTTCGATTCCCAGCATCCCATATGGTCCCCTGAGCACCACCAGGACGGATTACTGAATGCAGAGCCAGGAGTAACCCCGTGCATTGCCGGGTGTGACCCAAAAAGAAAAAAAAAAAAAACTATCTATCTGGCCCCAGGAGACAGTCCTAAGGGATAGGTGCTGGCTTTGCATAAGGTCGAACCTGGTTTAATCCACGGCACCACATACAGCCCATGAGCACTCACAGGAATGGTTCTTGAGCACAGAACCAGGAGTAAACTCTGAGCACTGCCAGATGTGTTCCAAAAACAAAGAAAAAAAAAGTTTTTAGCTTAGAAATTAAAGTGAATTGTTCCATACATACCATTTATAATGTCTCATAGTTCAGCATGATAAATTTCTTAAAACGCCTATACGTACATATGAAGCCTTTTTTTTTAACTTTTTGGATCACACTTGGCAATGAGCAGGGGTTACTACGGGCTCTGCACTCAGGAATTACTCCTGGTGGCACTCGGAGGGAGAGCACCTATAGGATGCCAGGGATTGAACCCCAAGTGGCCGCGTGGAAGGTGGACGCCCTCCCCACTGGACGAGCACTTCGCCCTATAGTTTCTATTAAGACAAATATCTGAAGATGGAGGATGGGCTGGGCCCCTACATGAGACTGAGAGAATAAACTCTACGTGGCCGCAGAGACCATGTTCATGAACATCTGCTTTCAGATTCGCTTTCAGGTTGACACTCGATAAACATTCATCTGCATGAGGCAAAAGAGCAACCCCCCCGCACGCCTGGCTTGTATTGACCCGGGCTGATTTGGGAGAAGAGCAGGAGAGGTCGAAACAAGGCTTCCCTGCATTTCAAAGCCCATCAGACGGTAAACCTGCTCGAGAGCAGTTCCCCGGGGAGTGAGAGAGCCCAAGAAGAGTAAGAGAGGGAAACTGCATCCCACCCGGGGGGGCTTCTGGATGGCCCCGGAAACTCACAACTTGTGGCTCCAATAAATGAGTTACTAAATACCTAACCTGAACCCCCAGCCGTGAGCCCTTGTCCGCATCCGAGTCCTCCAGTGCTGGCGCAAACAAAGGCTCTGCCAAGAGGAAAAGACTGTCCCTGGCACGGACTCTGGTTCGGAGCCACCTGCATCCCACTCGGGGGTAAGAGCCCTTCCTCCCGCTGCGTGCAGCTCTGTCCTGCCTCCGCAGGCGTCTGTTTTCTTTCCCGAACACTTTCTGCCTTTCCCTCTTCCCTTTTTATAAAATTCCTTTACTTCCAAGATAAATACACAGACAGGGCCAGGGTGAGAGCTCCCAGGACTGGAGCATATGCCGAGAAGCTCCGGGTCCGGTCCCTGGCACCACAGATGTCCAGCAGGTGTGGCCCTGGTGGCTCTAAGCACCCCTGGACTCAAGGCAGCATCAGGACCCTGCATGGAACCAGCAGTGCGCAGCCAGGAGTGGCCCCTGCGCCCTGGCAGCACAGGACGGGGGGGTTACAGACTAATAGTGCAGGAGTGAAGGCACCCACCTGGCATGCTGCCAACTCAGGCTGCTCCCTGCAGCCCCTGAGCTGACCACTGACCACCTGAACAGTCTTCACCTAACTAAAAGGCCAGGAGGAGGCCAGCTTCGAAGCGAGCCATCCTGGTTTTGGTTTTGTTGGGTTTGGGGTTGTTGTTCTTGTTTCTGTTTTTTGTTGTTGTTTTTGTTGTTTTGGGGTTTTTTTTATTATTATTATTGTTTGGGGCCACACCTGGCGATGCTCAGGGGTCACTCCTGGCTCTGTACTCAGGGATTACTCCTGGCAGTGTATAGGGGACCATATGGGATGCCCAGGATGGAACCTGGGTATGCGAGGTAAACGCCCTCCCCCCATACCCGCTATCTCGCCAGCCCCTCCATACTGACCCATTCTTACCCACAGGACTATCACTGACTGTATCGGGTGCCAATGAAAACCCTACCATCTCCCAGGGCCCGTGTGTTCTGGCCGAGAGAGGGAGAGAGGCTGGCGGGAAGGAGCAGATACACGAGAGAGAAGAGGGGCTGTGGGGAATTCCTCATGAGAACCTGAGATGCACAGAGGGAAGAGGGCGTCCCTGGGGTCCGCTTACTCACCCTCCGGCACTCACTGCGTGCCCGCTCTGTGCCGGGCACTGCAAAAGCTGAGATAAACAAACAGCTCGGCGAGGAAAACGTTCATTCAACAAACGTGCCCACGAGCAACCTCAACAGCGCTTCCTGGTACAGAGGAAACCCAGGGACAGGCAGGGACAGTCCCTGCGAGCATGTGGACTCAGAGAAGGGTCGCAAAGAGGACGCGCTGCCCCGGGCAGTGGGAAAGGCTCCTGCCAGGACCCTGGGCACGGAAGGCCTGGGTCCAGGCATAGAGGGAAGGAGAGAATGGTGCCCGCTCAGAGCACCACCGAGTGCCAGCGAAGAAGCTTCTAGCCAGGGCAGCTGGAGGCGCTGGGGCTTAAGAATGAAGTCAGAGGGGCTGGAGTGACAGCACAGCGGGTAGGGTGTTTGCCTTGCACACAGCCGACCCGGGTTCAAATCCCAGCATCCCATATGGTCCCTTGTGCACCGCCAGGGATAATTCCTGAGTGCATGAGCCAGGAATGACTCCTGTGTATTGCCAGGTATGACCCAAAAAGCAAAAAAAAATAAAAAATAAAATGAAGTCAGAGGGGCCAGGAGATAGGGCAGTAGGGTGGGCACTGGCCTTGCACAGCCAGCCAACCTGGGTTTGAGCTCCAGCTCCCCAGAGAGTTCTGCCAGGAGCGATCCCTGAGCACAGAGCCGGGAGTAAGCCCCCAGCACCACCGGGTGTGACACCAAAGGCAAAATCTGAATGAAGAATGTGAGCCCGGAGGGGTGGGAGAGCAGGGCAGGGAAGCCGGCTGCCCACCACCGCATGGGGCCCCGGGCACCCAGGATCTCTCCCGAGCCCGTCAGGCGCTGTCCCGGAACAACCCAAACACACCACCAGCCCCCCCGCAACCGGAAAGAACATGGCGAGAATGGCAGTCAAGGGACCAGGGGGGAAGGGCCCTCAGCCCCGCGCGCCGTGGAGGGGTGTGAGCACTGCTCAGCAGAGCCCCGATGCGCTGGGCAGACTCGAAGACAGCGGCCAAGAAGCAGCACAACCCGTCCCACACAGGACCCCAGAGCACCACCAAGGGTCCCGCCCGAGCACAGAGCCAGGAGCAGCTCCTGAGCACTGCTGGGCGTGGAGCAACCAACCTCCCCGCCAAAAAGAAATAGAGACACAGAGAGATAAAGACAGAGACACAGAGAGACCCAGAGAGACCCAGAGAAAGAGAAAGAGAAAGAGAAAGAGAAAGAGAAAGAGAAAGAGAAAAAGAGAAAGAGAAAGAGAAAGAGAGAGAGAGGAAGGGAGGGAGAGAGGGAGGGAGAGAGAGAGGGAGAGAGGGAGGGAGGAGGGAGGGAGAGAGGGAGGGAGGGAGAGAGGGAGGCAGGGCAGCCAAGTACCCATGTCAGGAGGGTTATCAAGAACGCAGGCCGGGGTTGAGGGAAACGTGAGAGGCGAGATAAAGCTTCAGCAGCTGGCAGGGAGGCGAGCGTGAACGAGAAGCCCAACTTCCGTGAGCCGACGCACACAGGGCCCTGTAGGGGTGGCACAGGCCTGTCGAGACACAGGCCCCTGGGTGAAGAGGACGAAGGGAGGGATTTCCGGAGAAATACTGCCAAGTGCTGGTGATGGGAGGTGCGTGTGTGCGCATGCGTGTACGTGCGCATGCGTGTGTGTGCGCGCGTGTGCGTGTGTGTGCATGTGTGTGTGCATGCATGTGTGTGCGCATGCATGTGTGTGTGCGTGCGTGTGTGTGCGCGTGTGTGTGTGTGTGTATGCGTGTGTGTGTGTGTGTGTGTGTGTGTGCTTGCATGCAGGGCCGGGAGCTGAAGACACCCCATATCGTAAGGACACAAGCCCAGTGCAGGGCCGGGAAGCCTCGAGTGCTCCTGTGGCCCCTTGCCCACCCCCAGGCCCTTTCCCACCCGAGAGAGGAGAATCTGCTCAGGTCTCTGTGGACAAAACCCCAACCCCACCCCACCCCCCATCCGGACCCCAGCGGGAGCGGCACCTGGAGCTCGCGCTCTCGGGATTTTCTCTTTTCTGCCCTGAACGCTCGGCACTGTGCATGGCGCCGGACTAACGGGGAGGGAGAGAGAGCAACGACAGTCCCGGGTCCCACGCAGGGTTCTCCAAGCGTTTCCGGGAGGGACCCCTGAGCAGAGCCCTGGGAACCAGACCCCCTGGCGCGTGAGCGGGCTCTGCCACGCCTGGAGGACGCCCAGGGCTGCAACTGACGAGGGGGAGCAGGCCCGGCTCTCACAGGCCCAACACGGCTACGCCACAGCTTGGTCGGAGGCCTGGGAGAGACGAGACCCCCGAAACGCCCTGGGAATGGGGCGCCTGGAGCCACAGAACAGCCACAAAATCACCCAGCCCACCCTCCTTGCGGAGACCATTAGGTTTGTCTTTTACTGAATCACCGTGAGATAGTCACAAAACTTTCAAGTTTGAGTCATACAAGGATCGAACACCCATCCCACCACCAGCACGCATTCCCCACCACCCGTGTCCCCAGTATCCCCCCGACCCCCATCACACCCCTCCCCCGCCTCTGTGGCAGGCAGTTTCCCCCACACTCTCTCTCTCTCCTTTGGGGCACTATGGTTTGCAATACAGATACTGAGAGGCCATCACCTCTGGTCCTTCATCTACTTTCAGCACACACCTCCCACCCCGACCGATCCCCCCACATCCCTGACTCCGTGATCCCTTCTCTATCCCAGCAGGCTTCCAACTATGGGGCAATATTCCTGGCCCTTGTGTCTACTGTCCTGGGTGGCAGACTGTTTCTCTCTCCGTGATTCTGCACATTAATCAGGCAAAACCAGCATTTTCGGGGCTGTAAGAGAGCGAGTCCAGGGGTGCTGCCTCGCTTGTTTGATCCCTGGCACTGCCCGGTCCCCCAGGCACCTCCCGGAGTGGACCCTCTCTCCCCCACCGAGCCCAGGGCGGGAACTCCGACTCCCCTCGCCAAAGCTGGCATTTCTCTACAACAATAAGCCGCGGGTCAGGAGGGGGGGTCTCTCCGTGCCAGCCTCAGTCACCAGGGAAGTGTCCACACCGGACTGGGCCGGACCAGGCCTGCGTATGCCCCCTTCGCTGGCACTATACACAGGGCAGGAGGCAGCCGGCCGGCGCTGGCGGGCCTGATGCTTACGCTGCCCTCCTGCCCCCACACTCATGCCCTCTTCCTGGAGCGGAGCTGAGGGTCCCAGCCGGCAGGGCGGGAGACAGAACTTGGTTTCGGGCTTGCCAAGCCAGCCCCTCTGTTCCTGAGCTGCCGCGGGGCCCTGCCTTGGCTCTGTGCTGTCTAACAGAATCCCTCACTCCGAGGGACTGTCTGTCCCTATCACTGACCCTCCCTCCTCTTCCCTTTTTTGGGCGGGGGGGAGGGGATGGAGGGGATTGAGCCATCAAAACGCTCAGGGGCTGGTTACTCCTGGGTTGCACTCAGAAATTACTCTTGGCAAGGGCTGGAGCAATAGCACAGCAGGTAGGGCATTTGCCTTGCACGCGGCCGACCCGGGTTCGATTCCCAGCATCCCATATGGTCCCCTGAGCACTGCCAGGGATGATTCCTGAGTGCAGAGGCAGGAGTAACCTCTGTGCATTGCCGGATGTGACCCAAAAAGAAAAAAAAAAAAAAGAAATTACTCCTGGCAGAGCCAGGGATCGAACCCGGGTGGGCCTCATGCAAGGTAAGCGCCCTCCCCACGGGCAGCCCTTCTCCACGTGGCTTCTGCAGCGTGGAACTCTCGGCGCATCTTTCAAGGCCGAACGCTAGAGCGAGGCACAGATAAACAGAGCACGTGTCCACTCCTAGGCGTCACGGCTTGACTCAGCGCTGTCGGGGCCGACGACATGCGGGACAAGTGGCTGGAGTGGGCAAAGAGGCGGGGACACCTCGTCCAAGGCCGTGTCCCTGCAGACCAAGAGTCGGGCTGTGAGCCGGAGGTGGCCCCTGCACAGATCCGGGGCACAGGAAACACTCGGTGTAAGTACTCAATACAGTAAGTGCTGGATGCGTGCTGGCTCCAGAAGTGAGAAAATCCACCCCAGGCGAGTTCAAACCCTCCTCCTTGGGGTAGAGCAATGCACTCCGGGTCTGTCCCCAAAGAGCAGGAAGACATTCCCATGCAGAATCACACCCCGTGTTCGTGGCAACACTGCCATCGCTCAGCCCCGGTCGCAGGGTCAGAGAGACAGGACAGGGGTCACGGTGCCCGCCGGGCCCACAGCCAAGCCCTGTTCAAGTCCCCAGCACACCAGAGGGGCCCCACCAGCACCTCCAGGAATGACCCCTGGGCACGGAGCCCGGGAAAGCCCCGAGCACGGCCGAGCCGTGGCCCGACACCGCCCAAGCCCCCACCCAGAGAAACACGAAGGCAGACCATAAACAGGCGGGGGAGGAGGTGAGGTGCCATCAGACACAATAGACACCACCGGCTATGCTTTATTAAATGACATTTGCCATCTGTGCAAAACAGAATTTGGTTGATAATTAAGTAAAATAAGTGAGAGGTAAAATAAGGAAGAAGTAAAACCAAGAAGACACATATTCAATGATTTCAACCCTGTGTGTGCTACAAGGAAGTTTAAAACCAATGAACAAAACAAATGAGAGTAAACCCGCAGTCATGGACAAAAGAACTCAGGGTTAGGCAGGGGGAGGGCAGGAAAAAGGGGGGGCAGGCAGTATTTGCTTTGAAAAATAGACAAATAAGGCTGCCAACATTTTCTCTCATTAACCAGTGGAGAGCTTACACTAGTTAAGGACTTACTTGACATTATCTGGTTTCACCTTTTTTTTTTTTCTTTTTGGGTCACATCCTGCGATGCTCAGGGGTGACTCCTGGTTCATGCACTCAGGAATGACTCCTGGTGGTGCTCGGGGGAACCATATGGGATGCTGGGAATCGAACCCGGGTCGGCCACATGCAAGGCAAACACCCTCCCCGCTGTGCTATCACTCCAGCCCCTCACCTTCATTTTCAAAATGCTCTTCAGGCAGTTAAGACCTAAGAATGATCTGAGAATTAGTCCTCAGATGAGGAAATTCAGGTTTCGGTGGAATCATTTCCTCAAAACCCTAGGTCAGCAGCGGCAAAGGGGGGCTCAGCCCTCGCCCCCCGCCCAACACCCCCCAACCCCACACACAACCAAATACACCCGAAAACAACTTCAGTCAGTGAAGAGGCAATGGGATGAAGACCAATCTGACCTGGCCACCCCCCCACCTCCCTGCCACCGCCCAGGGCAAACAGGTTTTCTCCTTTCATGTCCAAAAAAATGCCTCCCCACCCTGAGGTAATTATTCACAAGTGTGTTTGATGATGTTTTTCTCTCTTTTCTTTCCTTGGTCTCCCGCCACTCCGGGGGGTGCCGGGGAGGCAGGTAAGTGCGGATGGAGCCCAAGGTACCACCCAGGAAGGCCGCCGCTGAGTCTCAACCCCGGCCGATGCGGTTTCCACTGCCTGACAGGCAACGCTTACTGGTAGTTATAATTTTAGTTTTTAGCAGGAGATTTAAAAAATAAATCAACATGCAGCCCTCTTGGGCCACAGCAATAGTTCAGCAGGTAAGGCGCTGGCCTTGCACGTGGCTGACCCAGGTCCGATCCCCAGTATCCCGTACGGGCCCCCAAGAAGTGATCCCTGAGGGCAGCACCAGGAGTAACCCCCTGAACATCACTAGGTCTGGCCCCCAAATAAATAAAATTGCGGGCCCCCCCCCCGTCATTTCCCACCAGCCCCAAACACTGAACGGGGAACCCACCTTACCCAAAGGGGGCATCTCCGTGGCCCTCACTGCTTACCTACTGGACAGAGGCCTGTGGGGGGGGGTGTCTCCCCTCTCATGGCATGGACACCCCCATCCTTCCCTGGGTCTGCCCGTCCAGGCCTCTGCCGCGTCTCTGTGCTGTAAAATCCATCTTACTCACCCCTGACGGGTCCGAGGCGAAAAGCAGCCTATATTCCCTCATGGGGCGGCTGGAGGCTCTTCTCGCAAATGGTCTCAGAGGCACTCAGGAGAGGAACACAACCTGGCACCTCCACGGCCCTCCTGAGAGGGCCCTCCAACTTAGCGACACTGTTTCCTCAACACGTTTCTCCTCAAACGTCCCCAGGCTGCTCTGTACCTTCGTGGCCCGCCCACACCTGCACTCCCAGCATCTGCTCAGTCCCTCAGACGTTTCTGGAAACGGCCGCCCCGATGTGTGCATTGATCGACTGGGTCTAGCACCTCCATGCTTCCTGCAGCCTTTCTCGGGCACCCCGGTTCCTCTGAGCTAGAGCGGGGGTCCACCCGTTATGCTGCTGCCCATCTTTCTGAAAAGGGCTGACTGGGGTCACACTGGCATAGCCCGCTGCCCAACTGAGGCGCCTCGCACGGGGCAAGACTGAACCGGTCCAAAATAGGAAAAATCAATAAATAAATGTTTGGTGGCTGGAGGAATAGCACAGCGGGTAGAGCCATAGGGTCCCCCGAGCACCACCAGGAGTAATTCCTGAGTGCAGAGCCAGGAGTCACCCCTGAGCATCACCAGGTGTGACCCAAAAAGGAAATAAAAAAGTGTTTGAGGATTTCACAATCAGGGCCCTCCCCTTTCGGAACCAAGGCATCCCGCCTGGGCACCCGGGCCCACCCCTCGCCCCGCCCCCAGCCAAATGGACCAGAAACCAGAGGCAAAGAGCCTGCTGTGGGTGCTCGGCCCGCAGCGGGCCCCCGCCCTGCTTCCGGTTCTGGGTGATTCCAGCGGAGGGTGGAGAGAGCCGGCGGGGTGAAGCCAACACCAGCCCGGCCCCGCGGTTCCGTCCGACCTATCTGATGGGAAGTGACAGCCGACAGGTTTCGCGTTACCTGAGGATCTAGGGGAGCAGCACCCCGCGCTCACGTGACCCCACGTTAAAAAACTAGAAACTTGAGCTGCCTGACGGTGAGAAAGGCCAGAAGCCAGCTGTGGGGGGAAGCCAAGCCCAGCATCTCCTGTCTGTCTGTCTGTCTGTCCTTCCTCCCTGGAGCCCAGGGGGGAAATCCGCCTTCGACCCCTCTTGGCTCCGCCCCAAGGAGCGCGGCAGGGAGGGCTGGCGGGCAGGGCTGGATGTGGCAGGCGAGTCTGAAGCCAAGGCGATGAGATGGATAAGGCGGCCGGCAGCCACCTGACGTGGGCATCAATACCCTGCGCCTTTGTGGGGGCCGCCCCCACGGCCGGAAGAGCAACCGTCTCCTTGTGGCCGATTTCAGACCTGATCTGGAGGGCCTGGAACCCTGTCGCCTGTCATGCACATGAAAGGGAGCCTTATGAAGAGTCCCAGCTCCAAATACCTACCAAAGCACACCAGATCAACAGGCTGTCCTGAGAGCTGGGGGGCAGGGGGAGGGGGCGGGGGGGGCACGGGGCCTGAGTCCAGCACACCCAGGAGAAGCAGCAGGTGCTGATGCGTCCACGGCACATCCACACTCTCAGAATTTTCAGTCCTGCGGGGCTGGAGCGATAGCACAGCGGGAGGGGTTTGCCTTGCATGCAGCCAACCCGGTTCGATCCCCGGCATCCCATAGGGTCCCCCGAGCACTGCCAGGAGTGATTTCTGAGTGCAGAGCCGGGAGTAACCCCTGAGCATCACTGAGTGTGACCCAAAGAGAAAAAAAAAATTTCAGTCCTGGGGCGTCATATTCCTATCAATCTATGTTATTAGGATGCTCTGTTTCATCTTTTTTTTTATTGGATGGGGAGGGTCCCCACGCCAGGGGTGCTCAGGGGAATTCCAGGGACTGGGGCGGGGGGGGGGGGGGGGGGGCTGGCCAGCAGTGCTTAAGGACAGACTCAACCCCAGGTCCCCTGCACACAGAGATCACACTCAGCCCGATGACCTACATGCTGCATTCTTTATCCAAATAACCTTTTTGGGGCTGTCCTGGAGTCCCGGAACCAGTCACAGTTCCACCCTGCTCAGGGAAGGACCAGGATTTTCGTCGGAGGGTGCGCATACTGTTCCCTCTACGCCGGAAATCCCTTAGCTATGGCGATGCCTCCTTCATTACCGAAAATCCACTACTGTCCCCACAGTGAGGAACACAACTAGCCCAGGACTCTTAAGGCAGCCTAGAATTCAAGCAAGGCGGGGGGGGGGGGGGGGGGCGGGGTTAGAGGGGAGGAGAGACCCGAGGTCTGGGGTGTGGGGGGGAGTGCGTGCCTGGCATGTGCGGCCCTGGACCCTGCACTACAAAAAAAAAGGGTGGGGGGTTTAAAAGGTTGGCGGGGAGGGCTTTAGAAACTCTCCAGTGTAGTTCCTCAATTAATAGGAGCACTGAGACTGTGAGAAGGGACAGCCCTGGGGACGTCACCAGGGTTGTCCAAGGGCTCTGCCTCTAACCCGCCCAAGAGCCGGGAAGTGTTACAAAGTATACCACACACCTGGGAGGGGCAGAAGTGGAACTGGATGCTCTGACCCAGTGCTCTGACCCAGAGCCCAGGGTGTTGGCACTGTGCCTCCAGCTCCAGAACAGGGTCCTTCATCATCATCATCATCATCATCATCATCATCGTTAATTCCAAGGCTCCTGGGAGAGCAACCCACACTTGAAAAGAGTCACACGCGAGCACAGATGAGAACAAATGACCAGAGGCCTAGTAGACAGTACGGCGGGGAGGGCATTTGCCTCGCACACAGCCAACCCGGGTCCAATCCCAGCACCCCACATGGCCCCCCCCAAAGCCCCCCCAGGAGTGACCCCTGAGTGCAGAGCCAGGAGTAAGCCCTGAGCACAGCCGTGTGTGGCCCAAAAAAAAAAAAAAAAAACATGAAAAGAAGAACTGAATGATGCCGTCGACTTTCATATCGATGCCCGCCTTGATGGCTCACGGACCTTGTTTGGGTGACTGTCCCCGCACTTCCCACCAGCCGCTCATCAATACTGGGAGCGTGGGAAGAGCTAGTAAATCCGTCCCCTGTTTGTTTTCTCTTTTTAGTCCATCTGCGGAGTTGCTTTATTAGTCAGCTCTGAAGAATACTCGTGGAGCATTTACTACGCGAGAGGCTGTCTCAGACCTGGCCGGGCCGGCCGGGAACAGCAAGGGCCGCCGTCCAAACGCAGGTCCTCACAGCACCGACGGCCGGCCCTGGGCTTGCTGGCGGCTCTGCCTCCTGTGAGGATGGGGCTACCTTCGGAGCCCCCCAGGAGCCACGTCGAGCCAAGCGCCTCGGGGCAGGTGTGCCCAGGTGTGCCCGCACTGGCTCGCCGGCTAGCCCCGGGGGCATCGGCAGAAGCAGGCAGCAGGGAGGGGAGAGGAGGGGAGGGAGGTTTCCGAGAGCTGTCCCAAATTCCTCCTCCAGCAGGGCAGAACCTTCTCGACCGCAGCTCCCACTCACTCCCAGACTCTCTCCTGGCCCCAGCGGGTCCACATGCTCCCCCCTGCCCATTTCCGGATTGATCCTGTCTCGGGTCACAGAGTGTGGACGGCGGAGAGGCAGCCCTAGGATGAGACAGCGGCTGGGGGCAACCGAGAGGCAACACGAGGGGGAGGGCGCAGGCCTGCAAAACTCTGCTCACCATGGGAGTGGGCACTGCGGGGCCACGACCAGAGGAGCGTCCTCTTAGGGAAGGGTCACCCAGGATTGTCGCCGGCTCCGCTGTGAGCAGTGCTGTGCCGGGGTTGGCAGCTCTGCACCCCCAGTGGCATATTCAGTCCCCCCACCCCACACACACCCCGGCCCGGCCCTCCCACCAGCACGCTGCACAATCCTGGAATTTATTTGCTCGTCTTTGCCCTCGAACCCCTGACGAGGACAGCAGCCTCCAGTAGACAGACTTCAGCTTTACGTGCAAACAAAAAATAAATAAATAAAACGTTCCAGGCTTCATCCTTCACCTGCACCCACGGAGCAGAAAGGCTTGGAAATGTGGGACGAAAACCGGAGGCTGAAGCAACAGAAACTGGGCAGGTTCTGGCCTCGCCCCAGCTCCCCGCTCACTCCTTACTGAAAACTGGTGCGTTTCAGTCAAATAAAACCTCGATATCCTAGTAGTGATCAATAGCCTGCAGCCTGAAAAATCACAGTGCATTGGCAGACCTCAGGGGCTGAGAGAAAAGTCAAGGTGAGCCGACTAGAAATCGGCGAAGTTTCAGCCCCCATCTCAGCCAAATCTCCGGCCACCCCGGAAGGATGCCCCCGTCCCCGCCCCCCCCCCCCATGTTAAACAGGCACCGGGGCCTGCAGCCCCAGGAAGCGACCCACCCCAGCAAGGCCCGTCTTCTCGCCTCCTCCCAACGAACTCGACTCCCAAACCCACAAACGAGCCCCTTTCAAGAAAACAAATGCCCACGACGGCGTGCACGAGTGTTTCCGGCAACCTGCGCCTCTGCGCGCATCCCGGGGCCCGGGTGCACTGAACGCCGCCAAATCCAGCAGGACCCGCACCGGTGTGCCCGCGCCCCGGGTGCGCTGCGCGCATTCCGACCCGGCGGGATCGGGCCTGGCAGTGGAAAAGTTCATTGAAAACTTCATCTCCCTCACGCCCAGGTGCCTGTTCTGATGTCCTGCCACCGTCAGATTCACCCGGGGCTGCTGGCTCCGCTCCTGCCAGGGCGCGCAACTTGGGTGCCGCCAGGTGCGACTCACCCCGGACGCCCCGCTCCTGAGCCTTCAGGAGAAGGCGGCCAAACCCCAAGATGCCGAGCAGCGGGTGGGAGGCACAGGAAAGGATGCCGAGCCCCTGAGTTTGATCGGTCCCACGGAGTCCGAGGGACCCGCGTTTCGAGCCAGCGCGCCCCCCACCTCCACGCTCCCTCCAGCGACCCTCCGAGTTACAGGTGCCAAGATCTACAATAGGGATGGGGGAAGTAGGCACAAGGAGGTGATGGGGCGGGCGGGGGGGGGGGTGGGGAGGAAGGAAGAGACGGGAGGTGGCGAGGTGACGCCCGAGGCAAAGCACTGCCCAGAAGGGAAGGGGCGACGGTGGGGGGGGTGATGGGCAGACGCAGGGCGGGGGGATCTGGAAGTTGCTGCCCCCCTAGGATCGCTCCTCTTCCCTCTCCAGCACCCCGGGCTCCTTTCCCCGCCACCTCTCCCCCCGGCAGACCCGGCCGGCCGGCGACTCCGCCCCGGCGCGCCCGGCCGCCCGCCGCCCCGCACTCACCAGCAGCACGGAGCCGCGCACCACCTCCGACACGCTCTGCCGCAGCTCGGCCGCCGTGCCCGGCTTACTCAGCGCCCGCGTGAACTTCCGAGTCTCCGCCGAGCCCGGCAGCGGCGGCTGCGACATCCTCGCCGCCGCGCTCGGCCCCGCGCTCCGGCCCCGCCGCGCCGCCGCCAGGTGCGCCCTGGGCGCAGGGCCCGGCCCGCCGCCCGCCGCGCCCGCTCACTCACGGCCGTCCGCGCGCCCCTGCGCTCCGTGCGCCGCCGGGGCCGGCTCGGGCCGAGCGTGCGCGCGGCGCCCCCATGCCCCCGGCCTCCCTGCGCCGCCGCTCCCGGGCCGCCTCCTCGGGGCGGGGTGTCCGGCGCGGGGCGGGGCGGCCGCGCGGGGGCGGGGCTGGACGCGGGCCGCGGGCCGGGCACGCTCCTCCGGGGAGCGCCGGGGCCGAGTCCCGAGAAGCAGCGGCCGGGCTGGCGGGTGTGGGGGGGCTCCCGGCGCCTTGGGGACCCCGAGGCCACCGCAGGTTCGGGGCTCGGCGACCTCCCTGAGCCCCATCCCCGAGCCCCTCGGCGCCTCTGCGGGGACCGACGTTTCAGGGCAAGGAGGGGCGTCGCCCGCACCCCACCCTGCCTCGAGTCACCGCGGGGCACCCGGGAAGCCCCCCGAGAGCCGCGCAGACCCCGGCCGGCCAGGAGGGGACCTGCTGCGTCATCTCGGACAGGAGCCTCGCGGGTCACCGAGAAACGGGGGGCAAGGACCCTGCGTGGCACGGGGAGAAACGGGCAGCGCGGACCGCGAGCCCGGCAGGACCCGGAGCTGACCCCCCGCTGGACGGACCCCCAGCATCACTCGAGCTTTCCCGCTAGCCCACCGGGACGGAGCCCCTCTTTTCCGAGACGCCCGGGAGCTGGCTGTGCCCGGGGGAAGGCGCGCGGGGAACGCGGATTGGCGCGAGTCCCGCCGCGCAAGCTCAGTGGCTCCGCGCTCGGCCGGATTCCCGGGGCGTGGAGGGGGTGGTGGAGGCCGTCTAAAAGGTGGCTCCGGTGATTGGTCCGTGTGGCGAGGCCACGCCCAGAGCCCAGTGATGGACAGCCCCTCACCTACCAGCCGGGCATCCGGGGCGCGAGGGAGGGCGTGGACCACGCCTTGAAGGGAATCCCCGTGGCCTCCTCCCCCCAGTGCCTGGATGCGGGGAGTCTCCCACGCAGCCGCGGTCCGGGCGTCCCACCCTACCTGGAAGCCTAAGATAGCCTTACGGTGGCAAGAACCTGGCGACCTAGGGCAGAAAGCCAAGCAGTAATGTTTTGAACTTCGCGGGTAGGGCTGGCACCCACTTAAAACTGGGGGTTAGGATGAGCGAGTGATACAGCCGGTAGGGTGTTTGCCTTGCCCGGGACCGACCTGGGTTCGATCCCCAGCATCCATATGGATCCCTGAACCTGCCCTGAGCACCACCAGGTGTGCCCCCAACTCCCCATCCGTAAAAAAAATCCTGAAACTAGAGGTTAGGTATGCAGTCAGCACTCAATAAATGCTAGCTGCGTTTGGATTGTTTTCCTAAAGGGCAGAGAGGCAGGATGTGGCCCTGAGGGAGCGGGACAGGCAGGAAGATAAACAGGTCAGCAATGTGTGATAATAAAAACAATTCCGCGCCAACCAGTTTCCTCCGTGAGTAGGGGAATGGCTGAGGGCTTTCCAGCCCCCTTCTGTTTGGAGAGTAGAACCGGGTGACCCCTGGACGGCCAGGCAGGGCGGACGGCCTTACCCGGATGCCCGTGGAAAACTCGGGCTGTTTTCAATTCCGCTACTGTGCACATTCACCCCTAAGCTACCCTGGACTAGTAGGTGCTTATCTGGGAACCTTAGTGAAGATTTCCCTTTGACCTCTGTCTCTGTAGGAAGTCCCACCTGCAAATGCTCACCTGGCTCACGACTTCTGTAGAAGGCAAACGTGAGGTGGTGGTTTTCTTTTCTCCTTGCCTTCTCTTTACTGTAGACCAGGAGCTGGCCCTGGGATTAAGGTACTTGCCTTGCCTGGAGCCAGCCCTAGTTCCGTCCTTGGCACCTCACATGATTCCCTGAGCATCCCTCAGGTGTGGTTAAGGAAAAAAAAAAATGTCTACCACATGCATGTGGCCGTGGGCAGAAACTAGGAGAGTCGGGACAGAATGGTAGGAATGGGCAGGGTACAGCTGGGGAACCCAGCGACAGGTACTGAGAACACAGATCTGGCCCCCGCGCCTATGACCGTGGCCGGAGACTGGGAAAGTGTCCGTGGGATAGAGAGAGTGGCACAGGGACAGTGAGTGGACTGCGTGGGACCAGGATGGGACACCGCTCACGGGACTGGGCAGCGTCGGGGACAGACCAGCGAGGCCCGGATATATGGGGAGGGACCCTGCCCATCTACTTTATCTGTACCATGAACTAACTTTCAGCCTTCTGAGTTTTGTCTGCAAATCTTTCATACAATTCTCAAGACACCCCCCACTTCCCCAGCACAGGAAAATCCACTTTTGAGCTAACACCACCAGGATCGATTCCTGAGTGCAAAGCCAGGAGTAACCACTGAACACTGCCAAGGGTGGCCCCAAAAAGATATATATATATATATATGCATATATATACATATATACATTGTATCACTGTCATCCCATTGCTCATCGGTTTGCTCGAGCGGGCACCAGTAACAAGTCTCACTATATATATATATATATATATATATATAATATATGTGTGTGTGTGTATAGACACATATACATGTTTGATTTGCATATAGGAACAAATCAAAAAGCCCTGTGCCCAGGAAGTGTTTCCCCAAACCTCTTGATTTCACCCCCAGCGCTCCCTGGGCCAAACCCTGGCTGGCTTGCTGAGTCACCGGATCCCAGGACCAGCAGAACTTCTGTTTTGGATGCAGAGATTTCTATGCAGCAGTCACCCCAGGCAATGCCCAGCCAGCTACAGCTCCCGACAAGCCGAGCTGAAGGTCTGGAAACGTGAGCTCCAAGGCCCAGAAAGCCGGGTTCTCCCCGCCACCCCACCATCCGCCTCTGCTCTCTGGGGGTGTTTTGCTGGCACACATCCTGTTTGTTACATTGGAGGTCGCGTGCTCCGGGCCGTGGTGAGTTGGGTGTGCCCCCTCCAAGACAGACGGAAGCACTGATGGAGCAGTCCTGAGAAGTGAAGAGTCACAGACAGACAGACAGACAGGCAGACACGGGGGCAGCCCTGGGAGGACATGACGCAGATGTCAGTGATTCATCTCCAGCCGGGGAACACCCCGGGAAGTTGGATGAGCAAGAGACGGCTCTGACTGCCGGCCTTTGGGGGCGAGCGGGGTCCTGCTCAGCTTCCACCCCAGGCCGCTGGGCTCCAGAACTCTGAGGACGGATTCACGGATTCCACGGCTCAGAGCCGCCTGGCTGCAGTCACGAATCAGAGCAGTTCTTGGAGACAGAAATGCCCTTCCATAGGCTCCTTGCTTATTTTTTGTTTGTTGGGTTTGCAGGGCAGCGGGGGAGGGGGGTGGGGGTGCGGGTGGAGGAGGATATCCAGGCCATTCCTCGACAGACTTGGACCAGGGCCAGACCCAGCAATGTTGTGCTGGGGGCCAGCAGGTGCTGCTGTCTAGGGGTCACTGGGTCCATCCCCAGGGATGCTGGGTGTGGGGGCAGCTGGTGTGAGGGGTGGGACTCGGGGCAAGACATGCAGACCAGCCCTTCGAACTCTCTCCCTCCCCAAGGCTTAATGTCCTGTTCCCGGCAGGGCTGCGGGAGTCTCACACTTGATTCCTGGAGAGGAAGACACGGCTCCCCTTTGGAGAAGGAAGAACACGCTCCAAGTGTGCCTCTGTCCGGGATGGGGCAGGGGTGGGATTTAAGGTGTGGGGTTGGATCCACCCAGCTGCTGCAGCCAGCGGGAGATGCCCTGTCTTTCTCTGTCTTTCCAGAACTCTAGGAAGGAAGCTTTCCTTTCCGTGGAGAATGCCATGCTTAGGCAAGGACACAGTGGATGATGGCAGCAAGTTTTGAAGCTTTTTATGCAAATGCCACCCAAATATGTATCATAAGAAGCACTCTGCATAGCTAAATGAACCCTCTTGCTTCGTCATTTCCTCATAGGGTTTACTTAAGCATTGTACGAGGCTTAATGGCCAGCGGTTCAAGACCTCTCCCAGGTGGATCTTGACATAGCAAACCCGCAGGGTCACCTGTGAAGGGTCAGACTGTGGGCCGTGGCTCTCTCGGCTAGCCCTACACACACTGCACTTCTAAAGCAAACATCTCTAGCCCTTGTACTTGTAGCCCTAGCAAAGCTGAACCCAGTATTGAGCAAACGAGCAAACGTTTTGAATACTGTCGTGCAGAGTTCACAACTAGAAAGTAAAGCCTCTGATAAAGAAGCTGGAAGTTTCTGGTCGTCTCATGATGACTAGCTCCTGGCTTTTCATAGTAGTAAATACACTGAATGTTGAGCTCAGTGTCTTTGGGAGGGCGGAGGGGTTTTGACCACACCTGGTGTTACTCAGGCTGACTCCTGACTCTGAGCTCAGGGATCACTCCTGGTAGCTTTGAGGGACCATATAGGATGCTAAGGAAGGAACCCAGGTTGGCCGCGTGCAGGGCAGGTGCCTTACCTACGTTACTATTTCTCCGGCAAAGTTGGCTGTCTTTTCCAAAGTGTCTGCTTGAGGGGCATTAAGTCACACAAACATAACTGCCCTAGGCCTGCCCATCTCCAGAACTTGGTCGTTATCCCATCTAAAACTCTGTCCCTCTGAAACATGCACCCCTCTCCCCAGGGCTCCGGGCCATTCTGCTTCCTGTCTCTATGAATTCTGGTTACATAAATCCCTCAGATAAAGGCAGTATTGGCATACGTGTCCTTACTCCCCTAACTTATTTTATATAGCATGTGTCAGAAGTTCCTCCTTTCTTGGGGCTAGAATGATAGCACAGCGGGGAGGGCGTTTGCCTTGCACACAGCCGACCTGGGTTCGATTTCCAGCATCCCATATGGTCCCCTGAGCACCACCAAGAGTGATTCCTGAGTGCAGAGCCAGGAGTAACCCCTGAGCATCAGTCTCTCTGAGCCCCCCATTCTAGTCCCACACTGCCCCTCACTCCCGTCTCCTCCTGTCTCTCCTGCTCATCTCTCCGTGCTCCTTCTTGCAGCCTTGGTCTCTCTCCAGTCTCTCACCAACTCCCAGCATTGGGTACCACGATCAACACATCAGAGCCCTTCCTGCTCACTGATCAGGCTCAAGGGCAAAATGCCACTTAGGGTCTTTTCTCCTTTCCTTAGTCCAGTCACTTCATCAACATCTTAATTCTACTTCTTAATATTAGTTATTTTGCATGGACACAATAAGTAATACGTTAAGCTTGTAGGGTGGCTCTTCTGGTGACATGTCACTATAGATCTCAGACTACAGTGCTCAGGCCAGATTAGTCTTTCCTAACCCTAGCAGCGTCCTAATCTAGTTGATACGTTTTGGATCATGACAGGATTTATCCATGACTGTGCTCTTAACTTACAGTTAAGTATTATGGCACTTTGGTCTTGCTTTTTTTTTTCTTTTTTGATGCCAGGGTAGCTCACAGCTTGCCCTGGGTCCATCCAGTCCCTCATCGGGACCCTGCCTTGGGGATGCTAGGAAATAAGGGCAACTGAGGCTTAAGTCAAGAGAATATACGCCCAGGAGTGAATATCATTCGGAGTCAATTAACTCCCAAGTTACAAAAGCATGGCATTAACTCTCTTCCTGTGTCTATACAAAAAGGATATTGCTCTGAATTAACTATGCAAAGGGCTTAAGGAGAAGAGAAAAGCAAGACTTACAAGTTAAACAGAGTCTGATTAGGAGATAAAGGTGATTGACCAGTTGGGGAAGCAGAGCACAAAGAAAGAGTTTACAAATAAATACAGGAATGGGAGCACAATGAAGGGAGTAACCCAGTAAACCTATGCTCCCTGTGGCAAAGCAGAAAGGACAAACCAATGTTAGCCTATAGGAAGGGAAGAGGGCAAAATAATGAATTTTTTTTTTTTTTTCTTTTTGGATCACACCCAGTGACGCACAGTTCTTACTCCTGGCTCTGTACTCAGGAATTACTCCTGGCGGTGCTCAGGGGACCACATGGGATGCTGGGATTCAAACCCAGGTCGGCTGTGTGTAAGGCAAACGCCCTACCCGCTGTGCTATTGCTCCAGCCCCTTGAAATAATTTTAAACCCCACCCAGGGGTGCAGCGTAAGAGGGCAGCAGCCAGAAGGGCAGCAGCTGGAAGGGCAGCAACCTTGCATGCTGCTGACCAGGTTTGGTCCCCAGCACCCCATTGCAGTCCCCCAAACACCCCCTGGGGTGATCCCTGAGCGCAGAGCCAGGCGTAAGCCCTGAGCACCGCCGGGTGTGGCCCAAGAACAAAAACTAATTCCACTCAGGAAGATGAACAGGAGACACGACCCTTCCGAGAGAAGCTCCGGGACTGGGTTTCGGTTACGCCAACACCTGAGCGTCCGGCTGCCAGCCAGGGCCAGGGGGACCGGAGAGTCCAATCTCCTCTTTCACTTCTTTTATTCAGGAGCGCCTTGGAGAGGAGCGAAACCCGAGGTCTAGGAGAGCTGAGATCAGCCTCCCCCAACTTGACGCTGCACCTCCACCACCTGGATCTTGCTCACCAGTTGGATTCCGGAGCGCCGGCCCAAGGTTCCAACGCTGAACATCGACGCTGCTGGCTTGGAGCCACCGGCCAATCCGCAGACCACATCTGGCACGCAGCAAGCCTGGAACCGCCCCCTCCCAGCAGGAGGGCAGACGCAGGCCCCCCGCAACGCCTGCAGCTGCTCTTAGCGAGTGAGGGGGAAGGAGCCTGAGCACCTCTTAGGAAAACGTGCGGGGACTCAGGACTGGCCTGTTCACGGGAAAGCCGGGCGACCCGAAGTCCTTGTGAAAAGATACTTTATGGGAACTGGAGCGATAGCACAGCGGGGAGGGTGTTTGCCTTGCACGCAGCCGACCCGGGTTCGATTCCCAGCATCCCACATGGTCCCCTGAGCACTGCGAGGGGTAATTCCTGAGTGCAGAGCCAGGAGTAACTCCCAAGCATTGCTGACTGTGACCCAAAAGGCCAAAAAGAGAGAGAGAGAGAGAGAGAGAGAGAGAGAGAGAGAGAGAGAGAGAGAGAGAGAGAGAGAGAGAGAGAGGAGAGAAAGAATATACTTTATTTCACTGCTAAGAGAAAGGTCTGTTTAAATGATCCTGATTGCTCACCAGTCAGATCGGGAAAATAGAGAGTATGGGCCTGTGCGAAGGCGGGTCCCTTTTGCTGGGACACAAAATGAGGCCACCATTTGGGATAGGTGCCCTGCGCCCTCTGCCAGGACCACACGTGCTACCCTCACCCCCACTGTAGCCCATCCTTGGTTAACGTCTTTCTGCCAGGTTACTGTGTTATAATGTTGATGAGGAGGGGAAAAAATCCCCTCCACACTAAACAACGTTATTTAAGGACCAAAGACGACAGTGCTCAGGGGTCCTGCTGCCTCTGTGTTAGAGGACCAGGAGGTGCCCGGGACCCGGCCAGGGCTGGCCACATGGAAGGCAAATGCTTTAACCCCTGAGCCGCCTCTCCAGCCAAAGATGCCTGGTTTGGTTTTGTGTGTGTGTGTGTGTGTGTGTGTGTGTATGTGTGTGTGTGTGTGTGTTTTGTTTTGTTTTGTTTTTTGCATCGGGGAGGGGGGTGGCACATTCGGATGCTTAGGGGCTACTTCTGGCTCTGTGCTCAGATAGGAGCCCTGGTCTGCCCAGGGTCCATATGTGGTGCTGGGGGCTTGAACCAGGGTCACGGCCCCCTTAGCCACAAGCAAGGCAAGCAAGCCTCTACCCCCTTTACTATCCGTTTGCTCCGGAGGCAGCTGTTTTCAAACTACCTTTGTTATCCGATCACACCAATAAGAAAAGAAATGGCACCAACAGTTTGCTTGTGCTTCTACTTTAGCATTGCTTGAGGGGTGAAAACATCCCCTCGAGGGTTGAATTCGGGGGCTGAAGTGACAGTAGAGTGGGCAGGGCATTTGCTTTGCTGTAGCCAACCTGGTTCAACCCCAGATCCCCAGCACCCCAGGAGTTATTCCTGTGTGCCAAGCCAGGAGTAGCCCCTGAGCATCGCTGGTGTGACCCAAAAAGCCAAAAAAAAAAAAAAAGAGAGAGAGTTGAATGTTGTTTGACTTGCGTCTAAATCCCTAATAATCTGTAACACCCTCTTCAGAGTCGTGTCCCCATTTCCCCAAGTTTACCAGGATAGGTCCACGGTTGGGATGAAAGTTGCAGCCCTGGGGGTGGGGATCCCCACATCGAGGCCAGGCTTGGTGCAGGCACCGGATCGACACAGCCCAGAACTCTGGCCTCCACCTCTCCAAAAGCTGAGCCGGCAGAGGTGCGGCTGCCACCGCTGGCTGTGGGTGGCTCTGGAGGGGGTCAGCTGAGTGAAGGAGAGGGACGGACTCAGGATGGTCACTCCTGTGGGATATAAGAAACTATAGCATGGCAACAACAAACAGCCAAAGGCAACAGAACATGAGAACTGGCCTGCAGAATGGAGCTTGTCTCTGTAGCAAGGGCAGGGGTGGGGTAGGGGGGTGCGGGGATGAGAGGAAGGGGACACTGGGATAACGGTGGTGGGGGGCAGCTTCTCTGGTGGGAGGCATGGTGTTGGAGCCTTTCTGCTTGAAGCCCCGTCATGAGGAGTATTGTGGGTCATGGTGTCCTAAATGAAAAAATAGGTAAGTAGAATTTTAAAAATGAAAGTAACCAACTCCATCATAGTGGGCCCTTCACAGCGACAGCTGGAAATGACCACTCTGGGTAAGAACCACGTGCTGCCTGGACTGCAAACCAGAGTGCACAAAAGGAAAAGGAGAGAGAGAGCCAGGAGGAAAGAGCCTCCCATAGAGGCAGGCTGCGGTGGGGGTGGGGTGTTGGGGACGGTGGGGGGGAAACGGGGACCTTGGTGGTGGGAGATGTGCACTGGTGGAGGGGTGGGTGCTGGATCATTGTAGGACTGAAACCCAATTATGAACAGCTCTGTAACTGTGTATCTCACAGATATTCCATTGTAATTTTTTAAATTAATGTGGAGTTCATGCCCAATTCAATCAGCTTAATCAGTGGCTGAATGAGTAGCAGTGCTCTGACATTAAAAATCAAAAAAGAGGGGCTGGAGGGATAGCACAGCAGGTAGGGCGTTTGCCTTGCACAAGGCCAACCCGGGTTTGATTCCCAGCATCCCATAGGGTCCCCTGAGCACCGCCAGGGGTGATTCCTGAGTGCAGAGCCAGGAGTAACCCCATGCATCGCCAGGTGTGACCCAAAAAGCAAAAGAAAAAAAAATCAAAAAAAGAAAAAAAACACGTACTGAAAGTAGCTAAAGGAATAGCCATGATAACCTCTCAGTATATGTATTGCAAATCATAATGCTCGAAAGGAGACAGATAGATAGAGAGAGAGAGAGAGAGAGAGAGAGAGAGAGAAAGAAAGAGAGAGAGGGGGGGAGAGAGGGAAAGGAGAGAGAGAGAGAGAGGCAGGCTGGGGAGAGGATGGTGGGAGGGAAACTGAGGTCCCTGATGGTGGGGAGCGCGTTCTGGTGGGGGGGTTGCTGGAACACTGTATGACTGAAGCCCCACCATGAGCAGCTTTGTGACACTGTATGTCACGCTGATTCAATGAACGTAAAGAAATAAGGCAGGAATGAATCAGAGTCAGTTGAGGGCTCTTGTAGGTGGAGCTGGGGGGGGGGGTGGGGTTAATCCCGAAGCTTCCAGACAGAAATAAAGACCTTAGAGCTTCTTAAGGCCAGAGAGCTTTTCCGCAGAAATAAGAGGGCTTGCACCGTGGGCCAGCATGCGGACTCAGCAAAATAGGAGAGCAACAGCTCATTCATAACTCGCCCGAATGTTCTGGAACCCCTGGTTCTAGACTGGTGAATGGTCGAGACCCCCACCCGACTGAGTCTGTCTCAGTCCTGAGCTCGGGGGGAGGTCTTGTGGCAGGAACCCTAAGTGCCAGGGTCCCTGAGTGTATTTCCTTCCACGGGTTCATCGTTCCAGTTTGGGGGTGGCACTTTGCCGCCCAAAGCTGTAGCAACCCTCGGAGTTGAGGGTTTCACCCGGGCCTGTAGCCCATGATACGTGACACACAGTCAGACTTGTGCCTTCGAATTGGTTCTGCTCCGTCCCACAAAGGGTCAAACGTGAGAAATGGACGAAGAGGGATGAGAGAAAGGAGGAACGGAACCGCCAAAGATGCTATGGAAAAATCCAGATATTTTACAAGAAATGGAAAAAGAAACTTGCACAGACCAGCCTGAGGACTTGATTCCTGCTTGTCACACTGCCCAGACGATGTCCGTTTGCAGCCAAATATTTACATAGAGACGGTTGCAGAGCGTGGCCTTGGTTACCGCGGTAAGCAGGGGGCGTGGCCCTGAGTGCAAATGGAATGAAACGTGTAGTTCGCAGCCCCTGGATTTCAGTGTTCCAAGCCACACTGGCGGGAAGGGATTCCCAGGGTCACTTGCACGGAGGCAGCCTGGCTCCTCCAGCTGCAGTTTTTCTCTTCACGAACTCTTTTCTTTCTATTTTTTTTTTTTGAGGGGGGGAGGGACGGCACGACTGTGGATGCTCAGGGGTCCTTGCAGCTCTCTGCTGGGGGCCTGGTGAGCTCTCTCCGCCCCGTCCTCTCACAAAACTCGGCACCCACCAGTCCCTCCCCTGGCCCTGCGTCCGAGGGGCTGAAGAGGGGAGCAGTCGCCGAGCCATCCTCCTCCTCCTCCTCATCGCCAGCACCTCCTGCCCCAACCTGTTCTCTCGGCAGGAAGCAGCCCTTGGGGTCGGGGTTGGCTCATGGCTGTCCCCTGCTCCACACCCCACCTCCGCACCCTTGCAGGCCACGCCGGCAGGCAGGACACCCCGCTGCTTCCACGGCCCACCCATGGGTTTAGACCCTTCTCGAGAATGCAAGGGGAGGGTGAGGCTATGACTCACCAAGCGGACGGATGGTCCCTACGATGAGGCTGTTAACTTAGAGCCACTACTTCGTCTTGGGGATGGACCCTTGGTTTCCAGGCTCCGAGAATTTCAGGGGCTCAGGCTCTCTCCTCTGTGTCAGCAGCCCTCCCACGGCACCCACCAGCCAGGCCCCACGGCCAGTGGACCTCTCTCGCTCTTCTCTTTCTCTCTCACTCTTCTCTCTGTCTCTTCTCTTTCTCTCATTCTCTCTTCTCTCTCCATCTCTCACTCTTCTCTCTTCTTTCTCTGTCTCTTGCTCTCTTCCCTCTTTTTCTTTCTCACCCTCTCTCTTTTCTGTCTCTCTTCTCTCTGTCCCTGTCTTCTCTCTTCTGTCTCTCTCCCCCTCTGTCTCTCTCTGTCTCTCTTCTCTCTGTCCCTGTCTTCTCTCTTCTGTCTCTTTCCCCCTCTGTCTCTCTCTGTCTCTGTCTTCTCTCTTCTCTCTGTCTCTCTCTTCTCTCTCTCTTCTCTCTGTCTCTGTCTTCTCTCTTCTCTCTCTCTCTCCCGCCCTCTGTCTTTTTCTGTCTCTGTCTCTCTCTGACTGATCACCTCTAAAATTTCTTTTGTTTCTACCCAAAGGGCATATACAGCCAAAGACGCGCAGACAGAGCCCAGGGGCCAGCTTTGGAGACTCAGGGTTCGTGCAGCGTCTTTGCTGTGGGGGCAGCAAGCAGAATGCGGGGTGACTTCCACAGCAGCCTGGTGGCCGATGAGTGCGGGGTCGCAGGGGAGCTCTCTGCTCCTGCAGGGGCACCACTTTGGGGTACCGGGCAGGAGGTGGTGATGTCCAGCACTGCGGGGTACACGCACTGTCATGTGTCTGCAGGTGCCTGGGGGGGTGCTCAGGGCTGACTCCTGGCTCTGTGCTCAGGGATCACTCCAGGCGGGGCCCAGGGGACCTTATGTGGTGCCAGGGCTCCAACCAGAGTCACCTGCATGCAAGGCAGTGCCTTATCCCCTGGACCATCTCTCCGGACCTTGGCCTTGTTTTACATCCCGCCGCCCCTTTCCCTGCCCACTGCGGTCACTTCTGCGATGACGGAGGTCACACACTTGATCGGGGAGCACACGCTCTGGAGAGCACAAAGAGTAGAACCGTCCAGAACACAGGCATTAAACTCCGGGTCTCACGCTTGCTTCCAAGGCCGCTGTTCCACATCTGGGCTGGCCCCGGTCATCTCTCGTGTGTTTATATAGGAGAAGGGGGGCGGTGCTCAGGGGCTACTCCCAGCACTGGGCTTGGGGGCTCTCTTGGCAGTGCTCAGGGGCCATGTGGTGAGCAGGCTCAAATCCAGGCCTCCGGCATGCGATGCTTGTACTTCTCTCTGCCCAGCCTGCTCGTGTGTTTCTGAGGAAAGGGCCTGCATTTCTAAATGCACAATTTATTTTACTTATTCTCATTCAACTTTCCCGTAGCAAATCCTGAAACTCTTTTTGAAGAAAGTTAATTAGAGGGGCTGGAGCGACAGCCCAATGGGTAGGGCATTTGCTTTGCACACGGCCAACCCGGGTTCGATTCCCAGCATCCCATAGGGTCCCCCGAGCACCGCCAGGAGTAATTCCTGAGTGCAGAGCCAGGAGTAACCCCTGTGCATCACCAGGTGTGATCCCAAAATTTTTTTTTAAATTTTAAAAAGACACACCTTCTCCAGATGGAGCCCTGGTGACACTGAGCAGCAACTAACACGGCTCCGGGATTCAGGACTGGGACACATCCGAGCCGCGCGGCCGCAATAGTGGCCGCGCGACCTTTTCTAAAACCTGAAAACATACAATCTTTTAATGGAAAACTAATTATCAAATGCTTCCTTAATAGGGTTATCTTGTTTGGGGGTATAACTCCCACAACAATAGTGAGTTTTGTGTTGAAATATGGAACGTAATCAAGGTGAAGAGAAAATGAAGTGAAATTCATCAGTTATACAGTTGGGGTGGGGGGCGGGGGGTATACCGGGGATTTTGGTGGTGGAATATGGACACTGGTGAAGGGATGGTGTTTGAATACGGTATAACTGAGACATAAACCTGAGAACTCTGTAACTTTCCACATGGTGATAAAATTAAAAATAAAATAAAATAATAATAATAAAAAAATTTTAAAAGAGAGAGATGAAGGCCTGAGGGACATTTTACCTGCCTTCAAAGTGTCAAATCCTACACGCCTGGTACAAGCCTGAGACGCAGGACTTAGGGGGGCTGCGGGGCCTATTTCCATGCTTGGGGCCCTGGTGTGACCCCCAGCACTGCATGGCTCCCCCAGTGTTTCTGGGTGCAGTCCTGGCATCACAGAGGCTCTGACTCTCACCCAACCACTACCCAGCCGCAGAGTGGCTTGGTGGACCCCTGCAAAACCCAAACCAAAGACCTCAGACCCACAACCACGCAGTGCGGGCTCTCAGGGGCCCGGGGAAGGGTGTGGGAGAACCCTCGGCGCCCGAAGCCCCCCCAGAACTGGGCCCAAAATCAGGCTCTGAGAACGGGGGAGAGATCCGCCTTGCGCCCTGCGGTTGCCCCTCCCCCACCCGGGGCTCTGACCTAACAGCTGCTCCCTGCCCCCCCCCCCCCCCCCCCCGCCTTCCCCCCTCTCCCCCACTCTGCAGGAAGGAATCCCTGCTCTGCTCCCCCCTCCTCCTCACCCCGCTGCTTTTCTGGAACTCTCTCCCTCGCCTTCTGAGTCACACACTGTGTCCTCTGCTGCTCTGAGCTCTCCTTAAGCCTGCTGGACAGAATCCTGCGTTTCTCCCCCTGTGCCGACCCAGTGTAGACGCCCCGGCTCTGCCAGGGTCCATGCGGTCCATGTGCCACGGATCTGTGGGTGGCAGCCCATGGGAATCCAGCCCCGGGCCCCCCTCTTGTTCCCATAACAAAAGATCACATTTAGATCAACCACAAATAATGATGCCGCTGCACAGTGTGGCCGGTGACAGCAAAAATGACCCTCCGATGGGGAAGCTGCAGGCTCCGCAGCCCCGGTGATCGTCCTGAGCCACCCCGGTCAGATCGGCGCTGGCTGTGCCCCTGTGCTCGAGTCCACACGGCCCGCGTTGCTTGCAGGTTTGCTGAGCTGAAGGAGGAGATTGACCGTCGCTCTGGGGAAAAGCTGGAAGACGGCCCCAAGTTCTTGGCATCCGGGGACGCTGCCGTCGTTGATCTGGTCCCTGGTGAGCCCATGTGTGTTGACAGCGTCTCTGGCGACCCTCCTCTGGGTCATTTCGCTGTTCGTGATACGGGGCAGACTGTGGCTGGGGGTGTCATCAGGGCAGTGGGCACCAAGTCTACCCGGGAGGCTCAGAAGGCTAAAGAGTATCATCCCCAGGACCGTCTTAATCTGTGGTGGAAGAACGGTCTCAGAACTGTCTGTCTCAATGGGCCATTTAAGTTTAATAGTAAAAGACTGGTTGATGGTAACAACGCATCGTAAAACCTTCCGATGGAAAGGAAAATGTTTTGTGGACTGTGTGTGTGTGTGTGTGTGTGTGTGTAAGTTTAAGTTATTAGTCTTTAAAATCAGTACTTTTGTTTTTTGGTTTTTTTTTGCTTTTCGGATCACACCCAGCGATGCACAGGGGTTACTCCTGGCTGTACACTCAGGAATTACTTCTGGCGGTGCTGGGGGACCATATGGGATGCTGGGAATTGAACCCAGGGTCAGCCGCATGCAAGGCAAACACTACCCGCTGTGCTATCACTCCAACCCCAAAATCAGTACTTTTTAATGGAAACAACTTGACCAAAAATCTGTTACAGAATTTTGAGACCCATTAAAAGCAAAGTTTAATGAGAAAATAACTAACTAACTAACTAAATAAATAAATAAATAATGATGCCACTGCAAAGTCCCCAAACATGACCCCTCTTTGCCCTTCTGCATCTCTGCTCTGATGCTCCCTGGATTAATCGCAGGTTCCCAGGGGCCTTTGGCCTCTCCATCAAGCTCCCTCTCCAGCACGAGGGCCCTTTTAAACCCGCTGCACGACCTTCCGGTAGATGCAGAGTGGACTCTCCGCTTAGGTGAGGAAGCATCGTCTCAGAGACGGCCATTCCGGACACGTTCCTGAAAACTGCCATTCTCCACTTGGGGGGCTGCTGTGTTTGGGGGGCCATACCTGGAGGTGCTCAGGGCTTACTCCTGGCTCTGGAGCTCAGACATCACTCCTGGTGGTCTTGGAGGTCTCCTAGGGGGCTCTGGGGATCGAACCCAGGTTGGCTGTATGCAAGGCAAGCTCCCTCCCTGCTGTGCTATGTCTCCGGCTCAGAACTCTCATTCTCTGGTTCCCTTTCCCTGTGGGCGGGGGTCCTTCCTAGCATACCCCCTACTTGTTTCTAGATGGAGCTGCTCAGGCATGGTGATGCTGGGGACCACCAGGGCCCCTGGAAGGTACCGAGGGAACCGCCAAAGCTACCCCCAGCTGTGGCAGTCCTGGGGCGGGGGGTGGGCATGTGGTGCCAGAGGGTCAAACTCAGGTCCAAGCACATGCCAGGCGTGTGCCTCTGACCCCTGAACTACCTCTCCAGCCCCGTGTTAAGATTAGGATGTTTCTGAGTCCAGGCCCCAAGTAGGTTCTGGAGAGAGGAACAGGCCCGTATCACTTGTATCAACTTGTCATTCCGTTGATCTTTGATTTGCTCGAGCGGGCTCCAGTCACGTCTCCATTCGTCCCTGTCGCGTGCTAGTGTAGCCCAGTGGTTTCTGCTCGCTCCAGGAATAGGAAGAGCCTCAAACTGTTCATTCAGGGTTTTGACGAAGAAGTCTGATCATCTCGTTGGTGGGCAGCCACATGGTCTTTTGACGTGTTTTTTTATTTGTTTGTTTGTTTGTTTGTCCAGAAAAACAGAAGTAGAAAGTAACAGAGCTGTTTCCCCTGGCGCAGGAACGTGCTGCCTTTATGCCTATCTTGAGGCAAGCAGGTAGGTGAAAGGGTGCAAGCACAGGAGTCGCAGGAGCAGCCACAGGGGGCTGCAGGAAGGCTCCCGCCCCGTCCCTGCTCTCTCTGCTCTCAGGAGAGCGGGCCCAGCCACTGCAGCTGGGCCGCCTGGAGGCTCTCCAGGGTTCCTCCCTCACCGCTTCAGCAGCCTCAGACTTTATTTCTGCATCTGGCCTTGGCGTCTTTCTCCCTCCAGTTTCATACCCCAGTAGGAAAAGAAATAAAGACCCCCTGCACGTGGCCGTCACGTCTGGGCTTAGTTCAACTAAAGTTTCTGGAAAAGGAATGGAAAATTCCAAGCCCTGGTCGTAGCAACTTGGATTTTTCTGGAAATTCCAGGCATGAAATTTTTTTAGTCTTTGCTAAAGTCTATGGTAGAAGTCCCCAAATGTTTTTTTTTTTTTTTTGTAAAGGTCCAAGTAATACGTATTTCAGGCTCCTTGAGCAGGAGGTCTGTATTGCCACATTGCCATTGAATTGCTAAAGCTGCCATCAACAATACGTTAACTGGTGAACATGGCTCTGTTCCAATAAAACTTTATTTATACACCTGGAACGATGAATTGGGTATGATTTTCACTTGTGAAATACTGTCCTTTTGACACTTTTTTCTTAAAACTTTCCAAATGTAAAAACCACTCTAAGTTTTCGGGCCAGACAAACAGAGGTAGCGGTATAATAGATTCAGAACTTTATCTAATAAAGTCCAGCCTCTGCTATGACAGAAATCAACAAGTGGATCCTATAATCTCACAAGGAAGTTGAAAGACACCAAAAGCCAAAATCATCCTGAAAAGAATCAAGTTGAAGAATTCACAATACCCAGTTTCAAAACTTCCTCCAAGGTTACAGTCAGTTAAACGAGTCGGGCATGATGACAACCCAACACATCATAAGGAAGGAAATTACAACCCACTATCCTTGTGAAAAGAGTTAGGGAATCCTTTTAAATATTAGCAAAGATTGGAGGGTGCGCTCAGGATGGGAGATGCATGCTGAAAGTAGACTATAGACCGAACGTGATGGCCATTTAATGCCTGCAGTGCAGACCACGACACCCAGAAGGAGAGAGAGAGTAAAAGGGGATGTGCCTGCCACAGAGGGGTGGGGGTGGTGGGAGGGATGCTGGGAACATGGTGATGGAGAATGGGCACTGGTGGAGGGATGGTTGTATGACTGAAATGCAAGCACGAAAGTTTGTAAGTCTGTAACTGTACCTCACGGTGAGTCATTAAAAAATAAAAATAAATAAAAATAAAGTGTTATTAAAGAGGGACTGGAGATATAGTGCAGGGACAAAGGTATTTTTACCTGGCATGTGGCTGTTCCCGCTTTGGTCCCTGTCACCCCACACCCCACATTCCTGATGCCATCAGGAGTCCTGAGCACCGCTAGTGTGCCAAGAAGACAAACACTTAAAAACCCACAATTAAATAGTAGAAGAAAGCGTAGCACCACATTATATAAAAATAAACAGACCGTGACCAAGTGGGGGTTACTCTAGGGGAGCAAGGCCGGTTCCGTGTTTGAACCTCAATCCATGCCACTCACGACATTATGAAAGAAAATCAGAATGCCGATAATGGGGGGTAGGGAGGTGACACAACTTAGCGCCCATTCATCACAGAAAGCGCCAAGAAAAAAATAGGAATGGAAGGAAAAATTTTCTCAAGTTGGCAAAGAGAATCTACAAAAATCTTCCAAGGAACATCATGCTCAGGGGTAGAAGAGCAAATGCTTTCTCCAGGAGACCAGAACGGAGGCAAGAGTCTGCAACTCAGCTGCCTCACTGCTCAGCTAAGCAGGCCAAAAGGAAGTGAGCATCATAGGAAGGACAGGAAGAAGCAGGAGGCAGGAGATGCCTCACGGTACAGCAAATCCCTCCCGCAAGTGAGGTCCTGGGTTTGATTCCAGACACTGGGGATGAGGGTGGGTGAGGCAGAAGCAAAACTAGCCCTACTGCATATTCTCTAATTGCATTCAGAAGGAATCGATAGAAGTACTCTTAAAATAATTTAATTTAGGGGCTGGAGCAATAGTACAGTGGGTAGGGCGTTAGCCTTGCACGCAGCTGACCCGGGTTCAATTCCCAGCATCCCATATGGTCCCCTGAGCACTGCCAGGGGTGATTCCTGAGAGCAGAGCCAGGAGTAACCCCTGTGCATTGCCAGGAGTGACCCAAAAAAAAAATAATAATAATAATTTAATTTAGCCAGGTTTCAGGATACAAAATAAACATACACAATCTTTTGTATTATTATAATAACAATGAATGCATGGGCATAAATGCTAAAATATAAATCTAACTACAGTCACATAAAAAAGTAGAATACTTAGATCTAAGCATAACAAATATATGCAGGGCTTATATGTTAAAAATTACACAGTGTTAAAGAAAGAAATCAAATATATATGTAGTGGGGCTGGATTGATAGTACAACAGGTAGGGCATTCGCCTTGCATATGACCGACCCGGGTTCAATCCCTGGCATCCCACATAGTCAGAGCACTCTGCCAGGAGTGATTCCTAAGTGCAGAGCCAGGAGTAACCCCTGAGTATCTCTGGGTGTGACCCAAAAAGCCCAAAAAAAAAAAAAACCAAATATCTAAGTAAAGACACTTTGTGTTTTTAGCTTGGAAGATAAATCACTGTATCACTGTTATCCTGTTGCTCATCTATTTGCTTGAGTGGGCACCAATAATGTCTCCATTGTGATACTTGTTGTTACTGTTTTTGGCATATTGAATACACCACGGGTAGCTTGCCAGGCTCTGCCATGTGGGTGGAATACTCTTGGTAGCTTGCCGGGCTCTCCGAGAGGGGTGGAGGAATCGAACCCGGGTCTGCTGTGTGCAAGGCAAATGCCCTACCTGATGTGCTATCGCTCCAACCTGGGAAGATAAAACATAATAAAAATGTCATATTTCCCCAAGTGGGCATGCAGAATTGACAAAAAATCAGTGAAAATGCAGCAATATTTGCTATACATGTAGATGAAACAGAATTTAACTCATTTCTTTTTATTTATTGAGTACCGTGACTTACAGCACAGTAATATGAACGCACTAGGCTAGAATGTTTCTGCACCATCCCCACCACCAGAGCACCAATACCCCCCCCCCCCCCCGCCCGACTAATGTGCACAGTCCCCCTCATAGCCCTGGACTCCCCCTGGCAGGCTCAATTCTGTGGGAAGTAATCCAGTGTTTGATCTCACTGGCCAGTGTGGGGTTTTGTTTTGTTTCTTTATCCTCCACACATGAATGAGATCATCCAGTATTTTGGAACATAGTTATTTTAAAATTTGTATGGCAGTGCAAGGGATCTAGAATAGCTAAAATTTGGGAAGAAGAGCACTAGTACAGCGGGAGGGCGTTTGCCTTGCACACGGCCAACCCTGGTTCAACCCCTGGTTCAATATGATTCAACCCTGGTTCAATATGATGCCCAGAGCACAGCCAGGAGTAATTCCTAAGCGCAGGGTCAGGAGTAACCCCTGAGCATTGTGGGGCATGGCCCCCAAAAACCAAAAAAAATATTTTAAGGAAGAATTTAGTATTTTTGAAAAGGAATAAAATAGAAGTGTACTTAATTTTAAGGTGTATTATACAATGACAGTAACCAAGATTGTACTATATTGTGTAGTATAGAAGGAAAGACAGACACAGGGATCAGCAAAATAGAGACAACCAAGAAGCAAAACCCACAAACAGAGCCACTGATTTTTTTTTTTTTGTCAAAAGTGAAAAAGATGAGGGGCTGGAGGGATAGCACAGCGGGAAGGGTGTTTGCCTTGCATGTGGCCGACCCGGGTTCAATTCCCAGCATCCCATAAGGTCCCCCAAGCACTGCCAGGAGTAATTCCTGAGTGCAGAGCCAGGAGTAACCCCTGTGCATCGCCAGGTGTGACCCAAAAAGCAAAAAAAAAAAAAAAAATAGTGAAAAAGATTAATTGAATTAAAGATGGATTTTTCAACAAATAGCACAGGGGCAATTAATTAGACATTCATGCAGAGAGGAGAACAAAACTTGAACACCTACAAATATGGTTCAAAGATCTAAATGGAAAATACCAAACTATTGAAATTTTAGGGGCGGGATGGGGGCTGGGGGGCGGGAACCGGGAGAAGATCCTTGGGATCGTAGACTAGGCAAAGAGTTCTCAGCCCTGATATTAAAGCACGACATCAAAGGAAGAGGCAGTGAAGCAGACTTTCTCACGCACTGCTGACGCTTCCTTGATAACATAGGAAGGGGCCCCTGGATAATTTGCTGAGAATATTGGGACTGGCACGGACCCTGCAGACGGATCTCAGGTTACCGGCTGATGGGGATTTCAGGTGTCCAGTTACTCAGCTCGAATAACAACCACTGACAGTCAGTTTGGTTTGGTTTGATTTTTGAGCCACACCCTGGGGTGCTTGGGGGATACTTCTGTTTCACTGCCCCAGGGCTAGGGATTGGGGGACCGTGTGCCAGGGAGGGACCTGAGCCTCCCACATACACTCAGTTCTCTGAACCGTCTCTCAGCCACGTTATCTCTGTTTGGAGGCGAGGTCCACAAGGTCACAAAACTGGGGGAACAGTCATTGAGTGGCATATTAAATATACAAGAAAACTTTGTCTATTTATATGTAAATTTATAGCAACAACATATTGTCCGTGTGTACGTTTATAGGAACTATAATTTTTATTGCTACTTGAGTCTAAAACACTCTTTTTAAATATAATGAATAAAACATGAAATATATTTGAGGTTGCTTTAACATAGAGTTTCTTAAACTTTTCTTCTGAGTCCCCTTTGGGCCCAAGAAATGCTGGCAGAATTGCCTCTGACTCAGGACACAATTGATTAGGAATTAATTTTTGGTGCTTACGCAGTCAAATCTCTTTGACTGTGGCCAAATTCCCACTGATCCCTATATCCATCGACATGACCTGCAGCTGGAGAACTGAGGTTTTAGGGAGATATAATAAAGTGTCCTCCCTCACCCATTCTGTCATCTGGAAAGCGTTTCCATATCCTAAATAAAACACGCACTTTTCCATAGAACACAGAGGATCTAATAAAAGTGCTGCTTGACTCTAACGTATCATTAAAACTAATTGTATCTAGTAAATATAATTATAAATAGATGCATCTTACATATGCATTATCATTAGCTACAAGCTTATCTTTTACCATTTGGGGGCGGTTATTATAGTCCTGCCTCTTAAAAAGAGAACAATTGTAAATTCATAGCTTTAAAACAAATGATGAAGATCCACCCTGGGGCCCGATGCAGTTAACTTTCTATTCCTTCAGTTCTTTCTCTGCAGTGTATCAAAGATTAGTTGCCTTTGGAATTGGCATCGCATAGATTCCAGCAGCCCCTGGAGAGGAGAGAAAAAGGAAGCTCTGTACCACTTGTCACCCCTACCCGTACGGGAAGTGAGAAACCGAATCTATGGAGAAGGAGGTATGTCCCTGTGATGGTGCAAGCCAATCCTGGTTCCATCCCCAGCAGCACATAGGGTCCCCCCAGCGCTGATAGGAGAGACCCTGAGCCCAGAGCCAGGAGTGACCCTGAACGCCTCCAGATGCAGGCCAGAAACCAACCCCAATACCAAACGCGATGGGATTACCGGAGACGGTGTGCTTCTGGGTGGAGGCGGCCTTTCGCCAGCAGGACGCCTCCGTTGCTGGTTCAACTTCGCTGACTCCCACTATTTTCCCAGTGTGCACTGGAGCCTGGGAATTTCCCGGGCAAAGGACAGGTAATGCAAACAACGGCTTAGCACGACTTAGCTGAAGCACTGCCTTTCTGACTTAATAGCTGTTTACGTGCGGGACCCCGGGTGGGGGGGGCCGGTATCACTCTTCTCCAGGGGGACTCTCAGGACATTTTTGGAAATGGGGGCGTGGGGTCCTTCTATTCTCATAAGGGGTGGCCTGCTGCCGGCCTTTTGAAGTCACAAAGTAGCGAGGCAGGTGCAGGATTTCCCTACGGAGGCTTTATTTCTGCACCCCCAAAAGCACTCAAGGGAGAGGCCCCGGTCCAGAGCCATCTCCACTCCAACCGGCTGCACCCACACACTCAGTCGGGGGCTGGAAAACGGGACGCTTTGACACTCGGCTCTCAGCCTCCACACGCAGTAGCTACAGCCCCCACAGTTGGCAAAGGGTCAGCCCGACACAGTGAAGAATTACCCTGTAGGGACCCAGCTGGGAGGCGGGCACTCAGAAGCACCTGCCAGGCAAGACGGAAGGAACCTAGCACCGGCCACAGAGTGCAAGTGGCTCTGCTGTCTGGGCCCCCCAGCCATGCCCCACGGTGGGCATTCTCTACAGTGGGAGACCCGGGTGTATGGGCACCACCCTCAAGCACAGGGACGCAGCCACCAGCCGGGAAGTCCTGGGGGAGCCTCACGGCCAAGCCTGAGTGACCCCTGGTTACCGCAATGACAATGTGACAGACTGTGACAAATCCCTGGGAGGCCCGTGTGCTGTTCTAAGTGCCGCTCGGTGTCCGCAGAAGCCCCGAGCACCCTTGCTCCGGGGGGTTTCTAGCCCCTGGAGCCCCTCTTTTAGTTCTTGCATCTGCTGGGTGTATTTTTAGCCTACTCTGGTCACGCCTCTCCAGAGAGCACCCATGCCCGGGCTCAAGAGAGGGGACAGGGGCCTAAGCCATAGCACAGCGGGGAGGGCATTTGCCTTGCACACGGCTGACCCAGGTTCAATCCCCAGCATCCCATAGGGTCCCCCAAGCACTGCCAGGAGTCATTGCTGAGTGCAGAGCCAGGAGTAACCCCTGTGCATCGCCAGGTGTGGCCCAAAAAGAAAATCTAAGAGAGGGGAGGACGGGGGAGAAAAAGCCCTGAACTTTGCTCCTCATCTTGGGGGACTCTCTGCTTCACCATCCAAAAAGGGGCACCTTACTGCCCAGAGCTTTTTTTTTTCTTCTTCTTCTTTTTCTCCTGTTTATTTCTTTGGGGACATAAAAGGATCGGTCATGTGGAAGACTGATCTGACCTTGGCATCTGTAGTGAGCGGCCTTCAGCATGTAGCTTGCGGTCAAACATTTGCATACAAAGGTGGAGAAAGCCATTTTACAAGAACCGGAGGACTGGGACATGTTTACAAGAGCAGGATGGTTAGCCAACAGGAACAGATAGACCAGCCTGCTGGATATCGACTGTTACCTCCCCTAGCTGCCCCGGGTGCCATTAGTTACTTCTAGTTTTACCTTAAGGCCGTGACACAAGTAGATTGAAGCCTAAGCATGCGTAAGCGCTGTGGAGTCACAATAAAGTAGTTTTTGCTCACCTCTGAGTGTGTGTGTGTGTGTGTTTGTCTCCCCTCTCCCTATGACTCTCACACCTTCTCCTCGTGAACCCCGTTATCTGGTTCTGCGGGACGGGACAGGCATCCAGGAGGGGACCTTCACTTGACAGAAGGACAAGACGCAAAACGCCAGTGGATCAATAAAGAATGCTAAAGAATGAACGTAGGGGCCGGAGCAATAGTAGAGTGGGTAGGGCATTTGCATTGCACGCGGCCAATCTGGGTTCGATTCCCAACAACCCATATGGTCCCCCAAGTACTGCCAGGAGTAATTCCTGAGCATAGAACCAGGAGTAACCCCTGAGCATTGCTGGGTGTGACCCAAAAAGGAAAAAAAAATTAAAGAATGTAGCTGACCATTTTCTTTTTCATTTTTTTCTCACACCCATCAATCTATTGTTTGCGTATCTTATTGCTGTTTAACCATCACATTCCTTATCTAACTACTTACCTCTTTGTTTAATCACTGAACCATTTAATGCTTTGTTTATTAACCACTCAACCACTTGACTCTTTGACTACTTACTTTTTAGTTCTTGTTTGGCTACTTTATCTTGGGTTTCTGTGTTAATCAATGAACTGTTTAGTTGACTGTTTTTTGGCCTCTGTAAACCTGCTTGCTTGCTTGCTTGCTTAGTGAAATTAAAAAAAATTGTTTGGCTCTTTACAAAGCCCTTCTCTTTTCCACTCAGGGCTGCCTCTCTCACCCTGACTGGGCTTGAGCTAGCACTCACTGGCCAACTAATGAAGGCTCCTTGATTAGAGACAAAATTCTGACTTTGTGGAGATTTGTAGGGTGCCTGGCCTATACAGGCCCCTCTCAGCTGTGTTTAGGGCTTAGCCCTGGCTGTGCATCCAGGGGTCACACCTGGAAAGCTCGGGGCATCATATGAGGTGCCAAGCATCGAACCTGGGTTTGCCCCTTGCAAGGCCATCACCCTCCCCGCTGTACCAGAACTTTAAATCCTGCAGATTCCCTGCTCCTGCCCAGAACTTTTTTTTTAATTAATTAATTTTTTAATTAGTGAGTATCCGTGAGGGTGCAGTTACAAAATTACCCATATTTGTGCTTGTGTTTCCCTCATACAATGTTCGAGAACCCATCCATCCACCAGTGTCCATTCTCCAACACCAATGAACCCAGTATCCCTCCCACCCTCCGATCCCATCCCCCCCCCACCCGCCTCTGTGGCAGGGTATTCCATTTCATTCTCTCTCTCGTCCCACAGCAAGAGGGAATAGGAATAGACAACTAGAAGGTTCCAACTCTATAATTCCATAACAATATGAAGAAACAGCGAAAATCCCCTCCACCATCCAAGAGAGGATGAAGAAAAGATTCCAGAAACCTCAACAGGGGCTGCCCACATATATGACCTTTCAGAAAAAGAATTCAGAGAGGAAGTCTTGAGGAGAGTCGATGTACTCCAAGCAACCATGGAACAGACATCCAATAAATTAAGGGAGGATATGAATGAAGCATTGGATCGGTCCACCAAGAAAATGCAGGAAGAAATGAGAGCAGAAATTTCAAAGCTACGAACAGAAGTCACACAAATAAAGGAATCGGTAGATGAATTAAAAACCTCAGTAGGTGCCCTCAACAGTAGAATGGCTACAGACGAAGACAGAATCAGCGAGCTCGAAGATGAGCTGCACAAAGCTTACAGACAACAACAAATAATGGCAAAAGACCTCAAAATGGCTCTAGAGCGAATCAGAGTCCTAGGGGATGACCTCAAGAGGAACAACATAAGAATCATGGGAGTACCTGCCCAGAACTTTAAATCCTGCAGATTCTGTCTGCAAGGCGATGAGGGGGGCGGGGAGGGGGCGGGACTCTGAGGAAGAGGAAAAAGAGGGAAAAAGGAACAGGGATCTCCCCCACCTCCGCCCCAGGGCTCTGTCTCTCTCCACCTGCTTCCTCCAGGCTAGAGAGCTGTTTTCGGGCATTCTTCAAGGCTCCACTTCCCCAGGTTGGGGGCACCTTCAGTGCAGGCCGGAGACCCTGGCGGGTAGGGTGTTTTTCTTGCGAGGCCAACCCGAGTTCGAATCCCAGCATCCCATATGGTCCCCTGAGCACTCCCAGGGGTAATTCCTGAGTGCATAAGCCAGGAGTGACCCTGTGCATCGCCGGGTGTGACCCAAAAAGCAAAAAAATATATATATATTCACATGCCTTGTGGTTGCAACCAGGTGGTGCTCAGGGCTGACTCCTGGCCCTGCACTCAGGGATCACTCCAGACACAGGGTGCTGGGGCCAGAACTTGGTCAGCGACATGCAAGGCTGGTGCCCTCGCTGGTGTACTGTCTTCCAGCCCCTCCACGGCCTATTCTTTACTTATAAATTTTACTTTTCTTTATGCCATAGTTACCCGTGGTGTATTCAATATGCCAAAAACAATAACAAGACTCACAATGGAGACATTACTGGTGCCCGCTCAAGCAAATCGATGAACAATGGGACGATGGTGTGACAGTGCTATCCTCCATACACATACACAGATTCTGATACCCCTTACTAAGGTCACTCTTTCTTTTCCTTGTAATTGTCACCTAAGAGTCTACATGATTTTTTTCCCTAACATTTGCCATCTACCTTTAGTAGTTGAGAGTTCTTTGAATACTGGAATCTTTTTGTGTATTTGTTCATTGATACATCTTAATCACATAGAATATTTAATACACAAAGATACTCAATAACTACAAGCCAAAATTATTAATTTCTCCAGGGCATTTGCCTAGCATGTGGCAGACCCAAGTTCGATTCCTCCAGCCCTCTTGGAGAGCCCGGCAAGCTACTAAGAGTATCTTGCCTGCACAACAGAGCCTGGCAAGCTACTGAGAGTATCCCGCCCGCACGGCAGAGCCTGGCAAGCTCCCCGTGGCGTATTCGATATGCCAGAAACAGTAACAGCAAGTCTCACAGTGGAGATGTTACTGGTGCCGCTCGAGCAAATCGATGAGCAAGGGGATGGCAGTGATACAGTGATACGGTGATTTACGCCATAGCGAAGACATCTGAAGGATATGTTTTTAACGCTGTGCTTTTTGACAGAACAGGGAGAGCTTTCAATGTTTCAGCACTTGGCGCCTGGAGGTGCCTTGTGCCTGGCCAGGTGATTTCTGTGTTCCCGTGAACTCGGTGGTCTCCGTGTCCTGAGAGCTAGGGTGCTGGGAATGCCCAGGGCTCCACCTGCAGCTGCCACAATTCTTCGGCTTGGCCTGTGCCGTCCTGTGGATCAAGCGGGTGACTTAAAGACCAACCTGGACTCAGCAGAGGCACAAGCGGCTGCGCAGGGAGGCTTGGGGTGGCCGGAGAGAGAGCCAGGGAGGAAGGCGCCAGCCCGGGGTAATCCACCACACTGCGTAGTGAGCTGGGACCTGCCAGGAGTGACCCCGGAGCACAGAGCCAGGAGTCAGCCCTGAGCACCGCCTGGTTGGCGTGACTTCTCTTCCCTTCCCCACAAAAATGCAGGACTGGGAACGGCCAAGGCACTGCAGGCTACATCGGGAAAGGAACTGCTTGGCCTGAAGTCAGCAGTCATCCCAGAACCCATCAGAGAGGAAAGTAACTCCCTTCGGCCAGGGGTGTGTGAGTGTGCACATGTGTGTATGTGTGTGTGCATGTATGTGTGTGTGCACATGTGTGTGGCTGTGAGTGTGTATGTGTATGTGTGTGCGTGTGTGTGCATATATGTGTGTGCACATGTGTGTATGTGTGTGCGTGAGTGTGTGTATGTGTGTGTGCACATGTGTGTGCCTGTGAGTGTGTATGTGTATGTGTGTGCGTGTGTGTGCATATATGTGTGTGCGCGTGTGTGTATGTGTGCGTGTATGTATATGTGTGCGTATGTGTATATATGTGCGTGTGTATATGTGTGCGTGTGTGCATGTGTGTATATGTGTGCACGTGTATGTGTATATGTGTGCATGTATATGGGTGTATGTGTATGTGTGTGCATGTGTGCGCACACATGTGTGTATGTGTGTGTATGTGCATGTGTGTATGTGCATGTATGTGTATGTGCGTATGTGTGTGTGTGCGTGTGTATATGTGTATGTGTGCATATGTGTGTATGTGTGTACGTGTGTATGTGCATGTGTGTGTGTGTGTGTGTGTGTGTCACGTGTGGGGTCCTTCTTGTCCTTGAGCACAGGTGCCAAGAACACCCTTTGGGCGTGTGTGCAGGGAGCACTTGTGTATTTGCTCAGGATCGCGCGGCCCTGGGGAGTGATAAGGTCGGTCCCCGCCTTTCAAGACTATGTGGCGGGTCCTAGGCAGGAACAGAATCTTTCTCAGCTGTCGTCAGGGAGACTGCTCGAGAAGCCCCAGCCGCCTCCCTGGGAGTTCAAGTCAGACTGGAACTTTGCAAACACTCAACCCTCTTCATAGGGTTGGGTCCTTTTGTTTTGGGAGCACGGGGTTGGGCCACACATAACTGTGCTCAGGTAAGCCCTGGTAACCTGAGCTCCTGGTTCCTGCTCGGGGTCACTCCCAGCAGCCTCAGGGGACTATCCAAGCCAGGTGAGTCGCGTATAAAGCAAGCACCTTACCTGCTGTGCTACAGCTCTGGCCCCTTCTACTTGGCTTTAATTGAAGGCCAGGACACACTCACCTTCCCTTATCTGTAAAACGGAGATGAAAGTGCCTGCATGGGATTATTGATACTATTGATACTATTAATCTTAAAAATCTATTGGGGGCTGGAGCAGGTAGGGCATTTGCCTCGTACGCGGCCGACCTGGGTTCCATTCCCAGCATCCCATATGATCCCCTGAGCACCGCCAGGAGTAATTCCTGAGTGCAGAGCGAGGAGTAACCCCTGTGCATCACCGGGTGTGACCCAAAAAGCAATTATATAGATATAGATATAGATATAGATATAGATATAGATATAGATATAGATATGAAGTAGTTTTTTTTAAAAAAATGTTTTCAATTTATCACTGTCACTGTCATCCCGTTGCTCATGGATTTGTTCAAGCGGGCACCAGTAACATCTCTCATTGTGAGACTTATTTGTTACTGTTTTTGGCATATCCAATACACCACGGGTAGTTTGCCAGGCTCTGCCATGCGGGCTCAATACTCTCGGTAGCTTGCCAGGCTCTCCGAGAGGGGCGGAGGAATCAAACACGGGTTGGCTGCATGAAAAGCGAACGTCCTACAGCTGTGCTATTGCTCCAGCCCCTTCAATTTATCATCAATTTATAATTTTTTGAAATTTCAGGAATTTAGCTTTATTCACCTCTATGTGTATAGATGCCCCACAATAAAAAAATAAGTAAATAAAAAATAAATCCTCTTGTATGTGGGACATAGGGAAACATAGTAAGGGAACAACAAACGGTCAAAGTCATTGGAACTAAAGATTTTGTCTATAGAACTGAGTTGACAGGGCTGGGGGGTCCCTTGGGACACTGGTAGAAGGAAGTGGACTCTCTGGCAATGGGTGAGGTGTTGGAATGATGAGTGATTGTGAAAAGAGTCACTAATACTATTAAAAATCCTGGCACCACAATACAAATAATCACTGTATTACTGTATCATTGTCATCCCATTGTACATCAATTTGCTCAAGCGGGCACCAGTAACATCTCCATTCATCTCTATCGTGTGCAAGTGTAGCCCAATGGCATATTGGTGGCTCTTTCAGGTTCAGGGGAATGAGGACTGTCATTTGTTACTGTTTTTGGCATATCAAGTATGCCACGGATAGCTTGCCAGGCTCTGCTGTGCAGGCGGGATACTCTCAGTAGCTTGCCAGGCTCTCCAAGAGGGACAGAGGAAATACCGCATCGCTCTCTTCCAGGAGCTTTGTTTTATAGTCTCTGGATCTTGGGCGTTGATGAGATTACATAGCACAGGGCCAGTTTGTGGATGTGACTGCCAAGCTACTGGAAAACGGGGGATCTGGGTGGAGGAGGCTTGGAGCAGGCTTGGAGATCTCCGCCCCAGGTCCCGCATACCTGGGTTCCTCTGCCGGTTCCTTCATGTGTGAGGATCGTCCAAGCATGTGGAGAGGGGCCTTGAGCATGGCTGTGGCTGGGTTCTGGAGGTTTTCAGCTGCTGGGGCTCTGCTTGGGGCAGGGAGGGAAACTCAACCCGCCCCCTCCAAGGGACCCAGGTGAAGACAGCTGGGGCAGGAGGTTCTGCCAATACAAATAGTGAAGAAAACAATTTTTATTTTGAACCAGAGAGGTAATATAGGGGTTAAGGCACTTTCACTGTGTATAGCTGTTTTGATCCCAGCCCCACAAAGGGGTCCCTGAGCATTGTCAACTGTCATCCCTGAGCACAGAACCAGGAGTAACCTCTGAGCACTGTCAGATGTGTCCCCCCTCAAAAATAAAAAGAGAGAGAGAGAGAAGAGAAAGAAAAAGAATGCCCGCCTTGGGACTCAGGCACGTGGCTCGGGTGGAGAGCCTTCTCCTTGCCCGTGAGAGGTAAGGTTCATTCCAAGCACAACCACGAAAACAGACTCAAGAAAACCCACCACAGGTTTGAAGGATGAAGAAACCAACATTTGGGAAGCGCGTAGGAACGAGAGAGGCCGTCAAGGTCGGCAGCAGCTCCCGGGTGACCCGAGCGAGGCTTCTGAGCCAGGAACCGTGTCCCAACTCCGGCTTCAGAATCTGGGAACAAAACTGACGTGGCAGTATTAGAAGCTGCTGGGAAGACCCCACCTTGCACAACATACAGAAGGAGAGTCACAGGACGGGAGCGGTTGGCTGAGACGCTGCTCTTTCCCTCCTCCCCATCAGTAGAGAGAACTAAGTTAAGATCAATCCCGCCGGGGGCCAGAGATATCAAGCGCGCTTGCCTTGCACAAGGCTGACCTGGGTTCAATCCCCAGCATCCCACATGCTTCCCTTAGCACCCCCACAACTAAATCCTGGGAGCGGAGCCAGGAGTACCCCAGAACACCCCCTGGTGGGGCCCCAAAGTAAAGCAGCAACAAAAAGGAGAGATACCATGTTAAAAAAAAAACTCAACTTGGGGGCCAGAGAGCTAGTACAGCAACAGGGTGTGGACCTGTAAAATTGCATACAGCTGACCCGGGTTCAATTCCTGGCACCCCGTATGGTCCCCCAAGCCTGGCAGGAGTGATCACTGAGTGCAAAGCCATGAGTAAGCCTTGAGCACAGCTGGGTGTGACCCAAGATACACACACACACACACACACACACACACACACACACACAAAGCTTTGTTTCATGTGGATTTTTTTTTTTTTTTGCTTTTTGGGTCACACCTGGCGATGCACAGGGGTTACTCCTGGCTCTGCACTCAGGAATTACCCCTGGCGGTGCTCAGGGGACCATATGGGATGCTGGGAATCGAATCTGGGTCCACCATGTGCAAGGCAAATGCCCTAGCCACTGTGCTATTGCTCCAGCCCCTCATGTGGATTTTTTTACTCTGTATATTAAAGGGGTACTAGAGACAGATGCTTCTGAGACTTTTTCTCTTTTTAGCCTTATTTCTGAATTGGCCATAATTCATGTTTGTGTTTGGGAGAATGTGTTTTTCCTTTCCAATTGCCTCTTGGATTGCCTTTTCACCATAAATCCACATTTCTCAACTCTAAAAGAAGCACAAGCATGATTCCAGCCTCCATATTTTCAACATTTCATAAAATCGAGACTGACGAGTGCTTCTCTCCTTTTTTAACTCTCCTCTCTGGCAGCCCGCGTGCACTTTCTTCCCGAAGTAGGACATAACCTACTTTCATGTCAGTTATTAAGAAGGATCAGAGAAAATTATTTTTAACCTAACTTTCAAAATGACTCCTTTGGTTATAGTATGGGAATTAATGGGAGTAGAGTTCCTGCTGAAAATGGGGGGGGGGGGGAAGAAAGGTCTTTTACAATACAAATTCACATGTACACCATCAGGCCTCGGGAAAGCATGTACAGACATTAGTTGATATAAAATTTGTAAATATTAAATGATAGCACTTAGTGTAAATTATTTTAAATGTGCCTGTGTACTTAAACTTGAGGGACGTGTGTAAGCATATATGTGTGAGTGCTCCAGGTTTAAGTCCTTAAACATATTCTCCTTTCTAATGGTGCTTTTATGTCTTGGGATTAGATACTCAAAGTGGAGTGACTGGGTTCCGAGAGCTCTAGTTTTGGTGTTTGTTTTGTTTTGTTTTGTTTTTGCTTTTTGGGTCACACCTGGCGATGCACAGGGGTTACTCCTGACTCTGCACTCAGGAACCACTCCTGGCAGTGCTCAGGGGACCATATGGGATGCTGGGAGTTGAACCCGAGTCGGCCGCGTGCAAGGCAAACGCCCTACCCGCTGTGCTATAGGTCGAGCCGCTCTAGTTTTGGTGTTTTAGGGTCTCTCCGCTTTGCTTTCCACAGGGCTAACCCGGGCACTAAGGTCCCAGACACCAGAGATTCCTTCTCCCCGTCCCCGCAAACACAGGCCATTCCAGCCCTTTCCCACGTGTGCCATTCTCACCAGGGAGAGGTCAGAGCTCAGCGCTGGCTTAATTCGGATTTATTTCCCTGATCAGAAGGGATGATGGACACTTTTCCACATGTCTACGACGCCATCTGTCTGTCTTCTGTAGAGACACATCTCCTCACTTCCTCTCTGCACTTTTACGGGGTTATTGGATTTATCCAACACATACAGTTTCTTTGTTTCTTTTCTTTTTTTAAAATATTTTTTTAATTTTATAAAGTCGTTCTTTATTTCCCTGATCAGAAGGGATGATGGACACTTTTCCACATGTCTACGACGCCATCTGTCTATCTTCTGTAGAGACACATCTCTTCACTTCCTCTCTGCACTTTTACGGGGTTATTGGATTTATCCAACACATACAGTTTCTTTGTTTCTTTTCTTTTTTTAAAATATTTTTTTAATTTTATAAAGTCGTTCACAATATTTTATTACATTTAATATTCAAACACCAATCCCACCACCATGACACCTTCCCACCCCCATACTTTGGGCGTTTCCATCCCAAACCCCAATTCCTGCCCCAAAGCAGAACCAAAATAATATATTTTGTATTGTCTGTTATGAAAAAACGCTGAAAATATTGTTAGAGGTTGAGCCTTTTGTGCTTTTGTGCTTATATATAAAAATATGTTTTAAAAAAATTCCCGGGGCTGGAGCGATAGCACAGCGGGTAGGGCGTTTGCCTTGCACGCGGCCGACCCGGATTCGATCTCCAGCATCCCATATGGTCCCCTGAGCACCGCCAGGAGGGCTGGAGAGATAGCACAGCGGGTAGGGCGTTTGCCTTGCATGCGGCCGACCCGGGTTCAAATCCCAGCATCCCATATGGTCCCCTGAGCACGGCCAGGGGTAATTCCTGAGTGCAGAGCCAGGAGTAACCCCTGTGCATCGCCAGATGTGACCCAAAAAGAGAAAAAAAAAAAAAAAACTGAGCACCGCCAGGAGTAACTCCTGAGTGCAAAGCCAGGAGTAACCCCTGTGCATCGCCGGGTGAGACCCAAAAAGAAAAAAAATTCCCTCTAAGATTGGTCGACTCCTACTTCGACTCCACCAACTATGGTGCAGTACTCTCAGAGTGTGGGTAGCGGGTGTCCTGTGACGTGTCCAGTAGTAGGTTCACTAGCGGGTGGGGCTCAGCCCGAGCATATGGAGAGCGGCCGTGATCGTGGCGGCAGTTGAGTTCTGGAGGTTTTTGGCTGCCTCCAGAACTTGGCTCTCACCCCACCCCCTCTGGGGCACCTCAAATGAAACAGCCTGGCATGGGGTAACACACACATTTTCAACCAGCTTCCTGAGAAAGGGGGAGCCAGATGCCACCTGCTCGCTGTCTCTCTCCCAACCTCTTTGCTCCAGGTTTGACTCAGGATGACCTGTTCTTACACAGTTGGGGAGGATGGGGGAGGATGGGGGAGGATGGGGGGGCAGGGAAATCAGTGTCACTTAAGAGCTACTCCCAGCATAGTGCTCATAGGAGGCTCCATGGCAGTGCTTGGGGACCCTGCGGAGCCAGGGATCAAACCCAAACCTCCCTCAAGTAAGACACGCATGCTCGCCCTTTGATCTACCCACTGGGCCCCATGTCAAAGTGGCTTTTCTGCTTTCTCCTCACCAGGCTCTGCCGTGAGGGTGGGATACTCTTGGGAGCTTGCCAGGCTCTCCAAGAGGGATGGAGGAATCAAACCTAGGTCAGCCATGTGCAAGGCAAATGCCCTACCCACTGTGCTACCTATGGCGTATTTGATATGCTCAAAATAGTAACAACAAGTCTCACGATGGAGACGTTACTGGTGCCCACTTGAGCAAATCGATGAACAATGGGATGATAGTGATACAGTGCTTTCTGAGTTCTCAGTGTTCACCTAGAGGGGAGGAAGGGGGTGTTGGGACCCAATCTGCCAGATTCAGGGCTTACTCCCTGCTCAGTGCTCAGAGATGCTGGAGGCGGGGATGATGCGTGGGGCCAGAGACCCAAGGGGAGGTGGCCACATGCAAGGCCTTCAGCACAGCACTATCTCCGGAAGATGGTTTTCACCTTGTCCCAAATTTCTAAAATCATTTCCAACATGCTTCTTGGGGGCCAGGGCTACACTGGGGTGAGTCCAGGCAGCCCAAACCTTGCTGTTCAAGAATTGACTTTAGCTATGTTTGTTTGTTCTTGCTTTTGGGGTCACACCAGGCAGTGCTCAGGGGTTACTCCTGGCTCTGCACTCAGGAATTACCCCTGGCGGTGCTCAGGGGACCATATGGGATGCTGGGAATCGAACCTGGGTCGGCCGCGTGCAAGGTAAATGCCCTAGCCACTGTGCTATGGCTCAGCCCCAAGAACTGACTTTAGCTATGTAGGGCGTGGAGGGGGTGGTGACGTTTTGGTGACTTAGGCAAATAGACAGGGAAAGGCACTCGGCAATAAAACTTAGGTCAGACATGATGACCTCTCAGTGTCTGTGATGCAAGCCATAATGCTCAAATGTAGAGAGGGAGTATGGGGAATACTGTCTGCCATGGAGGCAGGGGTAGGGTGGGAAGGGGGGGTATACCGGGGATATTGGTGGTGGGGAATGTGCACTGGTGGAGGGATGGGTGTTTGATCATTGTGAGATCGTAATGCAAACATGAAAGCTTGTAACTATCTCACGGTGGTTCAATAAAATTAAAAACAAACAAACAAAAATCTTAGGTCAACAAAATTTCTGAGAGGAAAATTCTAAGACTGATCCTCCCTGTGGATACGGAAAACAGAGACCTGATAAGACCTTCAGCCGACCCTGAGGAGGTTGGACCCCTCCCCATGAAGTTCCTCAAACCCTTGGACCTCTCCCTTAATCTGATTAAAATGTGATCCAGCCCTGAGAAGACTCGAGAACTTCCGGACCAACACAACCCAAGAAGAGCCTATGAAAGCCACCTTGATCAAAGGGAGGGCGCACATAGGCTGCTTGTCCCCATGCGGCCAAACATATGTGTTGCTGGCACCTCCCCTCTTGAGATGTGAACTTTCGTGCTTTCCTGTCTAATGCTGGGATGTGTGTAGGGGCTCTTTCCACCCTTGGAGAAGCCCGCGTTCACTCTTGAGCACCCCCCCCCTCTCTCCCTCCCTCTCTCCCTCCCTCTCTCTCTCTCTCTCTCTCTCTCTCTCTCTCTCTCTCTCTCTCTCCCTCTCTCTCTCTCCCTCTCTCTCTCTTCCCTCTCTCCCTCTCTCTCTCTCTCCCTCTCTCTCTCTCTCTCTCTCTCCCTCTCCCTCTCTCTCCCTCCCTCTCTCTCTCCCTCTCTCTCTCTCCCTCTCTCTCTCTCCCTCTCTCCCTCTCTCTCTCTTCCCTCTCTCCCTCTCTCTCTCTCTCTCTCCCTCTCTCTCTCTCTCTCTCTCTCTCTCTCGCACATACACACATTCTCTCCCACTCCACACCTTTAAAAACCCTCCAAATAAAATCTGTTTTACTTCACTGCTTGTCTACTCCTGAAATTCTTTTCTGCAAGCGAGACTAGAACCCAGTAACCCTGGGTCCCAGGTGGCAGAGGCAGATTGAGAGAAAGTGATCGTTTTTCTCTCCTCCCGACTCATGTGAGCCACCCCTGGGGTCCACCTACATCATCGGTACAAGCGAGACCTAATGGAATGTTGTCAGGATAGGGGGTACTAGACAGATAAACTCACTGTGCAGCTCCCAGCCCCGGGGGCCCTGATGCCCACGGGTCAGAGATCAGGGACCCCAGTGACCAACAAGCGACGTCAGACTCAGTCCCAGCCCCCAGGGCCCGAGGCTGTTTGTTCGTCCCTCTCAGCCCATCTTTTTCTGCCTATCTGATCTTTCCTGCATATTTCTCGGCTGATGGCCGATGGGTCTGCTTCCAAACCATCTCCTGAGTAAATCTATGCTTACCTCTGACCTTTCTTTCTGGTTCCATGTTTTATTGGTGGGGGTTGCTGGTGTCGGGGTCACAATTTGCTCCAGGGCTCCAGTTGGAGCCATAGCTCACGTGGTCCAAACATGGACAGTGGCACTAATGTTGCCAGGACTCAGCCTGTGGGGAGCTCCAGGGGTCACTCTGGCAGCCTCAGGCAGGCACTCGCCCAGGCCTGAGCTTCGCCTTTTGAAAAACTCGAGTCTTTGAGAAATGAGCCACAAGCTAAAATATACGATGGTCAGGACACCCAGTGTCCATACATACATAAATATACTATTAGGAGAAGCAGTCCAATAGTACATAAATATACCACTAGGAAAAATCCAATTTTTGACTCTTGATCTTCACTGAAAGGACAAGAAGGGATAAAATCAACATTTCTTAAAAGTTGGATGTTTCCTGAATTGCTACCATACACCCATTAAAATATTAACAAGAGGAATAAGTAGAAAGTGAACTTAAAAGTAGTAGTTGTGGGGGGGGTGTGCTGGAACAATAGCTCAGTCGGTAGGGCGTTTGCCTTGCACGCAGCCAACCCGGGTTCGATTCCCAGCATCCCATGTGGTTCCCTGAGCACCGCCAGGAGTGATTCCTGAGTGCAGATCCAGGAGTAACCCCTGTACATCGCTGGGTGTGAGCCAAAAAAGAAAAAAAAAGCAGCAGGTGGGGCTGGAGCGGTAGTCCAGTGGGTAGGGCATTTGCCTGGCATGCAACCAATCCTGGTTTGATCCTCAGCATCCCATATGGTCCCTCACACACATTGCGCACCTCCAGGAGTGACTCCTGAGTACAAAGCCAGGAGTAAGCCCTGAGCATCGCTGGGTGTGACCCAAAAAGAAAAAAAAATGTAGTAGATGGACGCATCAAATAACAGTATGGAAAATATCCATTGTTATTGTTATTTTATTTTCTATAACATTTTTGAAAGAAAAGACACAAATTCTGTTGAGCTGTAACAGACCAAATATCTCTAAGAAACAATGCACTTATAATTTTGATTAGTTACAAACATTTACACTGATTATAGAAAGTTCAGTAAGACTTTAGGGGTTGGGATGCAGCCCAGTAGTATTTGCCTTGCACTGTGTTCAAGTTCCAAAATAGGAAGAAAAGAAAACAAAAAAAGGAGCCTGAACTTGGCTGTCCACAAACTGTAGCAAAGGCTCTTATAAACTCAGGCTGTGAGTTCAAGCCCTTGTGCCACCCACCTGTACCCAGTACAGATCCCAGCGTATAATCTCAGTCAGATCTGTGTGAGCGCTGTAAGTAAAGCGTGTGACCCCAGTGAATGTGCCCTTGGGGATGTAGTTAGTAGCTCAGTGGTAGAACACTTGCCTTGCAAGTCTAAGGTTCTGGGTTCGATTCCTGGTGCTGCAAGGGAGACATAGAGACAGGACGACAGGGAAGGCACGGGCCTTGCATGCAACCAACCAGGGTTCGATCCCCAGCATCCCATAGGGTCTCTGGAGCACTGCCAACAGTGATCCCTGAGCACAGAGCCAGGAGTAAGCCCTGAGCACCACCAATGTGGCCCCCAAACAAGAGAGCCCAAGAGTGTGGCCCCTGGTGAGTGTGTATCACAGCGACGCCCCCAGCACCATGACTGTGTGTGTCTGTGTGTGCACACATGTGGGCCGTGTCAAGGCAGCAACAGCCGAAGGAGGAGCCGGGGAAATGCCTCAGCGTCTCCAGGCTCCCGTGGCTAAGGGTGTCGGCTGGCTCTCAGAGCCCCTCTTGAACCAGAGCAGACCCCTCCCCCCACCCCGCTAGTGCAGGGAAACTGCGCAGGCTCACTCCCAGGAGACGAGGAGCTTGACAGCCAGACAGAGGGGAGCCCGGAGTCCTCAGAGCAGGTGGAGAGGGAGGAGGAGATCAGGGAGGAGCCGCTCCGGATAGCGTGGAGCCGGGGTGCTGGGATGCTGACGATGGAACCTTTTTATTTATTTATTTATTTTTTTCTTTTTGGGTCACACCTGGCGATGCACAGGGATTACTCCTGGCTCTGCATTCAGGAATCACTCCTGGCGGTGCTCAGGGGACCATATGGGATGCTGGGAATCGAACCCGGGTCGACTGAGTGCAAGGCAAATGCCCTCCCCGCTGTGCTATTGGTCCATCCCCGACTGAACCTTTTTAAAGTTGCTCTTTGGCACTTCGGCCTCCTCGCCAGAGCAGGGAGGGGGGGTTCTGGGTAGAGAAGAAACCCCCAGAAGGAAACAATTTCGTTCGGTCATTCTGACAGCCGTGCGGCTCCCTGGGGAGTGCTCCCAGTCTGCAGCTGGGTGAGCGGGTGGGAAGCTCTCCAGCTTGTCTTCCCTGAAGCCCTGAGCCCGGCTCTCCGCTGGGATTCAGGCCCAGCACAGCATCTCGCACTCGGAGCTGGCTGCGTGCGTGCGAGGGCTCCCTGGGGCGCCGCCGGCAGGCGCCTTGGCTCAGGAGACTGGTCGGCAGGTCCCTGGCAACCGCAGTAGGAAGTAGGCGGGAAACGGGGCAAAGGCAGGTGTGGTGTTGAGAACGGGAAGCGCGTGTGTGTGTGTGTGTGTGTGTGCGCGCGCGCGTGTGCATGCATGTGCACAGGTGTGCATATGTGTGTGCTTGTGCACATGTGCACACGTGTGCTGCATGTGCATGTGTGTGATACCGTGTGTGAGTGTGTATGGAATCGTGAGCGCTTCCTTTTGTGCAGCGCAGACAGCAGGACGGAGCGCGGTTGCCCGGAGACCTGGGGAGAGGATTACCCAGGAGGGCTGGGGAGATCACCCGGGGGGCTCCAGCACTTGCTCTGCAAGGAGGAGCCCCACGTTCCATCCTTTTCCCACCGGGGTCCCCCGTGCCCTGCTGGCAGCGGCCTGAGCACCACCCCCGGAGTCACCCCCTCCGCATGGTCAGGTGTGCCCTAGCCGGAGAGGGGCTCATTCAGGCTGATGAAGAATGGAGGTGCCTCAGAGATGAGCGTGGAGACGCCCAGTCCCTGCCCACGGAAGCCAGGGCCAGGCAGAGATGCAGAGCGTGTCCATGTGGGAGGGACAGCGTGACCGTGTGGCCGAGGCAAGAGCGTGTCCATGTGGCCGAGGTGACAGCGTGTCCCTGTCCTCCATGCCTGGCTTGGGAGACCACACTACCTAACCCTCTCGAAGCCGTGATAAGAGGCCCTGAAAAAGCTGCACCCACAGCCCAGCACGGTGGCTTTCACCCTCGGCGCTGCTGGCATTTGGGATAAAGTGTGTGTGGTGGGGTGAGGGCGGGGGGTGGTCTGTGCATGGCTCTAACAGCCTCTGGGGCCTCACCCATGGGTGCCAGCAGCACCGCCCTCCCCGATGTGGGGTTGCAAAACTGCTCTGGCAGTTGCTGTTTAGTGGTAAAGTGCCAAAAGAAAAAAGAAATCTTCTCAGCAACCAAAGTACCAGGAAGGGCGTTTGTCCGTTTGCCTTGTTCGCGTCCGACCCTGGTTCCATCCCCAGCAGCTCGTATGGTCCCACGAGCATGGCCAGGAGTCCTTCCTGAGTGCAGAGCTAGGGGTAATGTGGCTCCCGACACACTAAAGCCGATCTTAGTCTCGCAGCTTTCTGAGAATGAAGGGTTCTGGGGCCGGGGAGATCTCGCAGCAGGAACTTGCCTTGCACGTGGCTGACTCTGGTTCAATTGCCGGCATCGCCTATGGTCCTTGGAGCCCTGCCAGGCATAATTTCTGAGCACAGAGCCAGGAGTAAGCTCTGAGCACTGCTGGGTGTGGCCTCAAAACAAATAAACCCAAAACAAGTACTGGAAGCCAGATTTACTTGATATAAAATTGCCCACGGTAGCGGAGAGAAGGAAGTCAGTCTCCCTCCATGTCTGCCTCTTGGGGGCCCAAGGCGGGTCCTGGCCTCTGTGACGGCCCCACAGCTGGTCTCTCGTGATCTCCTCGTGGCAGCCTCCACTGCCGGGTGAGATACTCCTGCAGGGAAAGGGGGGGCAGGACCCTTAGCCTCACAGCGGGCCTGTGGCTCATTCCAGGCTCCTCTTCCTGGTCTTTTTTCAGTTTGATGTAGCACCCATTTGTGTATTTTAGCTCTTGATTTCTATTTTTTTTGGGGGGGTGTCACACCTGGTAATGCACAGGGGTTACTCCTGGCTCTGCACTCAGGAATCACTCCTGGCGGTGCTCAGGGGACCATATGGGATGCTGGGAATTGAACCTGGGTCAGCTGCGTGCAAGGCAAATGCCCTTCTCGCTGTGCTACTGCTCCAGCCCTG
>NC_073302.1:291287222-291360659 GCF_027595985.1 Sorex araneus
ACACTTTGTTTTTTAAGTTTTTGGGTCTACTCTGGCTCGAGGCTCACTCTCGGCAGGCTTGACAGACTCCGTGGGTCGCCGAAGATAGAACCCAGGCCGGCCGCGTGCGAGGCGAGTGTCCTCCCCACTGTCCTGTGGCACCAGGCCCTACAAGAATGAGTCAGCCCTGTCCCGACTCCCTCATGACGGTGGGGTTTTCTGCAGGTCTAGATTCCAACACAGAGCCTGGGTGACTGTCCGGGCACTTGCTTGCTCGCTGCCAACTCGGGTTTGGTGCCCAGCATCATGCCCCATTCCCTGCCAGGGAGTCTCTGAACCCAGAGCCAGAAGTGACTCCTGAATACCACCGGAGTGACCCCCAAAAGCAAAAAGAAAATAAAGAAAGAGTAAAAAATAAAAATGTGTCCTTTGCACAAAACATGCTCTTGACATTTCCCCACTACTATTCAAACACCTTCAAACACTATTTTTCTCTCTCTGGATCACTGGCCACTGGCATCATTAGTGATCTCTAAATCAGAGGCAATAACGACTTTATCAGATGCATAAATCTGCAGCAAGTAGGGTTTTGTTTTGTTTTTTTTTTTGCCTTTTGGGTCACACCCGGCGATGCATAGGGGTTACTCCAGGCTCTTGCACTCAGAAATTACGGACCATATGGGATGCTGGAATTGAACCCAGGTCAGCCACATGCAAGGCAAACGCCCTCCCCGCTGGGCTCTCGCTCCAGCCCCAGCATGTGAGTGCTTGTTTCCTATGGTGAGATCAGTTTCTTTTTCTGCTAAGTACTTTTTTTGATTGGGAAATTATGGGCCCTTAAGTGTCGCTTCATATGAAGCAAATGAGTCACTAATTACCCAGCAAATGAAGTGTGCGTGCTGAGAAGCTGGCCTCCGGGGTCAGCGAGCCTGATCAGTTCCAGAAATTACGGCAAATCCCCGCATCCCCGCGAGATTTCACCCTCGCAGCTGGGACTCCGGGAGCAGGCAGGGGCCGTGCCTTGCACTCGGCTGACCTGGTCCCCGAGCCCTACAAGGAATGACCCCTGAGCGCAGAGCCAGGATAAGCCCCGAGCATCACCAGGTGTGGCCCAAAAACAAACGGAAAAGGAAGTAAAGCAAATGAGCTGCCACGACACAATGAAATGGACCCCTGGGTTGGTAAAAACTGATGGTTACTGGAGGGAAGGGGGCGTGGCGAGCGGGAGTGGTGACGTCACACAAAGCCTGCCCTGTGTGACACAGCGCGCCAATGGCATCCCCAGAAAAAGGCAGGGTTCAGGGGCAGCTCGTCGGGCCAGCACATGTAGAGCATGGTTTGATTGCGGGAGACCTGGGTTCAACCCCCGGCCCCGCTCGTCCCTGAAGCAATCACCAAAAGCAAGCCCTGAGCACAGAGCTGGGAGTCACCCCAGGCTGGCTTTACTCCCGCCAATAAAGGCAAGTCCTTGATACTGTGCAAACACAAACATCAGCAGGAGATAGGGCACAAGGTTAGTCCCCTGCTCCACTGGGCACCTGCCAACCCCATTCCACTTCTCACGGATCTTTCCAGAGAGACTCTGTGTGTGTGTGTGTGTGTGTGTGTGTGTGTGTGTGTGTGTGTGTGTCTCCTCAGGCAGTTTATTATACATGCTCTTCTGCCTGTTTACATTTATAGTAATATCTGGGAAAGTCTCTTATCAATACCAAGTGTTTAATTCTTTTCCACAATTGCATAGTACTTGACCCCATGGATTTTCAATTCCATCCTCGCTCCCTTCCTTCCTTCCTTCCTTCCTTCCTTCCTTCCTTCCTTCCTTCCTTCCTTCCTTCCTTCCTTCCTTCCTTCCTCCCTCCCTCCCTCCCTCCCTCCCTCCCTTTCATCCTTCCTTCCTTCTTCCCTTTTCCCTTCCTCTTTCCTTTGTTCTTTTACTTCTCTCTCTTTTTGCTTGGGCCACACTCTGCAATGTCCAGGGGCTCCTCCAGGCTCTGTGCTTGGGGGTCACTCCTAGAGGTGCTTGGGGTACCATGTGGTGCTGAGGGTCAAACCGAGGCCTCTTATGTGCAAAGCTAGCACCGACCCATTATGCTATGTCTTCAGTACACACCAGAACTATCTGCTGTGTCATTTGGGGGCCACACCTCACTGTGCTCAGGGCTTCCTCTTGGCTCTGCCTCAGGGATCACTCCTGGCAGGCTCAGGGGAACTACATGGGGTGCTGGGAACGAGACCCAGGCTGGTGACATGCAAGGCAAGTGCCCTTCTCCTCTGGGGCTGGTCCTTTCATTGTCGCAAAGTGTGTTTGTGTCTCAGGCTCTGACGGGAATCCCTGGTCGTGCACAGAGAGGGAGCTGAGTGGAACACGTGCTTTGCAAGCAGGAGGCCACGGTGGGTCCACATGGCCCTGCACAGTCCCTGCAGGCACTTCTGGGGGAGACCCCCAGGATCCCTGGCAGTGAGTTGGGAACAGCCCCCAGCAGCCCAGCTCTGGCCCCCAGCCCAACCTACAAAGAAGGTAAATTCCTGGATGTGAAATTTCCGTGTCAGGAAGAATATGCAGGACCTGAGAGATAGTGCAATGGGCAGGGAACTTGCTTCACTTGTGGCCTGCCCGGGTTCAATTCCCAGAGCCCCCCGTGGTGCCCTGAGCACCGCCAGGTGTGATTCCTGAGTGCAGAGCCGGGAGTCACCTCTTGCATTGCCAACCGTGGCCTCCCCCGCAAAAAAAAAAAAATATGAATTTTAAATGTTGTTGAAAATTGCTGTCCAGGGTATCTGGCTGGAGAGAGCCCGCGGGCAGGGTGCCTGCCTGCACCACCTGAGTTGGATCCCTGGCGCCACGTACGGTCCCCCGAGCACCACCGGGAGTGGTCCCTGGGCACAGAGCAGGACAGGCCTGAGGACGGCCCAGGTGATGCCGGGGGAGGTGTGGCGTGGCAGGGCTGGCCGGGCCCGAGGGACGGGACAGGGCAGGCGCTCGCCGGGCATGCAGCCCGCCTGGCTGCCACCGCAGCACCCCTGGGGGCTCCTGGGGGGAGGGTCACTCCGGCACCAGAAGCAGCTGTTAGGACCCTCGGCGATGGTTTCTCCCCGGACCCCCAAATGACACCCGCAGAGCAGGTGTTTGTGAGGCAGCAGGCAGGGGGCGAGTAGGGAGGGAGGCAGAGTGGGAGGGGGGTGAGTCAGGCTCCGAGACGGGGGCAACAGGAACAGACCCCTTTGGCTTGTGCACGCCTGGGGCCAACCGCTGCCAGCTCTCTCTCTCGCTCTCTCTCGCTCTCTCGCTCTTGCTCTCTCTCTTTCTCTCTTCTCTCTCTGGGCCTGTCTTCTCTCTGGCTCTCTCTTCTCTCTCCTCTCCCTGTCTCTCTCTCGTTTTCTCTCTTCTCTCTGTCTCTCTCTTCTCTTTCTCTCTCCTCCTCTCTCTTCTCTGTCTCTTCTCTTTCTCTCTCCTCTCCTCTCTCTTCTCTGTCCATCTTCTCTCTCTTCTCTCTCCTTCTCCCTCTTTTCTCTCTCCTGTCTCTCTTCTCTGTTGTTCTCTCTGTCTCTCTCTCCTTTCTCTTTCCACTCTCTGTATCTCTCTCCTCTCTCTGTCTCTCTCTGTCTCTCTGTCTCTCTCTGTCTCTCTCTGTCTCTCTCTGTCTCTCTCTCTCTGTCTCTCTCTCTCTGTCTCTCTCTCTCTCTCTCTCTCTCTCTCTCTCTCTCTCCCCCGGCCACAGCACCTCCCACTGGGGTGAAAGGCCGCGCCAGCCCGAGACCCAGCGTGTCTGAGCCTGCCCTTCCTGGCCGGGCATCTGCAGGTACAGACATAGCGGACCAGGGGCGAGTGCCTGGGGAAGCATCACCGTCTGGGCCCAGGACTGATGGCCACAGAACCAACACTGGACTCTGCAGGTGGCCATGGAGAAGTGGGGTCCACTCAGCAGCGGGGCTGGTACCCCGAGTGATGACTGCTCGGCCCACTGACCCACGGGCCGAGGGAGCAGGGAGGGGCTGCACTTTTCCCCTTTTTTCTTCCCGGTCACACCCAGCTGTGCTCAAGGCTGACCCCTGTCTCTGCACCTGCCATCACGCGTGGCAGTGCTCAGGGATCAAACTCAGGCCAACTCCTCGCAGGACAATGCCCTCTCTGCTGTGTTACTGCCCCGGGCCCAGGCGCTGGTGTTCAAGGTCCGTGAAAAGTCACAATGAATAAACAAATAAAGGGGCTGGAGTGATAGCACAGTGGGTAGGACGTTTGCCTTGCATGTGGCCAACCCAGGTTCGATTCCCAGCATCCCATATGGTCCCCTGAGCACCGCCAGGAGTAACCCCTGTGACCCAAAAAGCAAAAACAAATAAAGAAAGAAAGAAAATTAAATCCACTCTTAAAAATAAACGAATAAAAAACAAATAAGCAAATAAAAATAAACAAATAAAAATGTAGGCAGGCAGAGGGTTGGTTGGAGGGAGGGTAGTCCTGGGTGCAGCCAGAGACAAACGGGGTGAAAACTGGCTCCGTGCTCAGGGGTGAGCTCACTAGCCGGAAGTGGCCGCACCTCGGATGCACGGCCTTGCGTAAGGGACCCTGAAGAACAGGCTGGACGGCTTGTCAAGGGAGGGACTCGTGCAGGAGCTGGAGCCGGTGCAGCCTGGGTGGGGGGGCGTGGGGGGGACTGGAAGGGCTCTGTGGGATGAAGCCCTTGATGCCTTGGCCACTTCTCTGATCCTGCAACCTCGGCACCCACTTCTGGAAAACTCCAGGCTGTTCAGAGAACAAATGTCCAGTGAGTGGGAGAAGGAGGCAGAGCTGTCCGCCTGGGTGGGGGGGCACCCAGGGCTGCTGGGGAGAGGGCACCACCCTGAACGGCTCAGCCCACCACGGAGAAATCCATCAGGATATATAAAAGTCCTGAGCACATGTTTATGAGCCAAAATATGATACCAAGGGGACTTGCCCGGCACGCAGCCCGCCTGGGTCCACAGCTGGGAACCCCCTGCGATGCCAGGCGTGCCCTGCCCCGCCTCCACCCCAGACAGACTGTGTCTAAACAGAGGACCCACAATAGACACACTTCATGTAGCGAGACATCACTTCTAAAGTTCTGAACGTTGCGGCGGGGGGTGGTCTTGGGGGTAGGGGGATGCCCGAGGATGGGGCGTCCCTCCTGGATCTGCAGGTCACGGGTGGGCTTTGGAGGCACAGAGGTAGATGGTGAGCGATGAGAAACAGGTGGAGGAGGGGGTGCCCTGTGGCAGAGAAGGCGGGGGCATGCAGGAAGCAGGACCCGACCTGCCCGGCTGTCTGCAGACTCCCTGGATGCCCACCCGAGGGGCTGCTGTGAATAGTGCCCAGAGCACCAGGGCCGGGTGCCCAAGGGTGTCTTGGTGCCACCAGCTAGAGAGACCCCAAGGCGTTCTGCTCTGGGTGTGCGCCAGAAAGAGGCTCTTGCTGTTTTTTTCTTTTTTCTTTTTGGGTTTTGGGGTCACACCCAGTGATGCTCAGAGTTACTCCTGGCTCTGTGCTCAGGAATTCCTCCCCGTAGTGCTCAGAGGACTATTTGGGATGCTGGGCGTCAAACCTGGCTCAGCCACAAGCAAGGCAGGTGCCCTCCCAGCCCTGTCCCTCCGGTCCTGCCCTGCCTTTCTTGCCGGGAAATGGTCAGGGCTCATCTCACTGCCGTGGGCCGTGCCCAGCTTGGGCCTTCACTTCTCAGCTGTTTCTGCTGTTATTTCACAAATTCTGTGTCTCCTGCCAAACCCGCGTGGCTCGCCGGGCTTCCTGCCGGGGCACCCTGAGAGTGTGTCGGTCCTAAGGGGTGGGTCCCCTCGATGCCAGCTGGGAACCCTCATGCCTCTTCTCTGGGTTCCTTAGCGAGACGAGAAAGAAGGGGAGGGCTGGGAGACAGTACAGCAGACCCGGGTTTGAGTCCCGGCCTCCCATGGTCCCCAGCACGGCCCGCCTGGCTTTGGGGTGGGGGGTGGTTCCCAGCGTAGCTACAGGTTCCAGAATTTCCAAAAATTTTAACAGGGTGATACAGCTGGAGCTAAATTTTTAACTGGGTGGCGGCTTTGGGGAGAGTGTGTGGCTCCTGGGCTTCCCAAAGTACAAGGAGATGCCGGGAGGTTGCCCATCCCGGGCTCTGAGAGCCTGGAGATTTCAGTCACAAACCCCACATACCCGAGTTTTCCAATGGGTTAATTTCTGGGTGAGGCTTGTCCTAGCAGTGGGGTCCTGCCGGGAGCATGGTGGCCATTGTGAAGTGTGGAGGTTTTCGGCTGCCGGGGCTCTGTTTGGGTGGGCACTGGGCTCACTTGTCTCCCTCTGTGGGGCGTATGACCCAGACTTGTGGGTGTCCAGAAGAAGTTCTAGGGGGTGGTTTTTTTTTTTTCTTTTTGGGTCACACTCTTCAATGCACAGGGGTTACTCCTGACTCTGCACTCAGGAATTACTCCTGGTGGTGCTAGGGGGACTGTATGGGATGCTGGGAATTGAACCCGGGTCGGCCGCATGCAAGGCAAATGCCCTCCCCGCTGTGCTATCGCTCCAACCCCCTGGGTATTTTTTTTTCCAATGTAGGAATACTGCTATTTATTCAGGCATTGATTGAGCTGATTGAGCTGGGCATGAACTCCACTTTTCTTTTTTAACAAATTTTTAAATTGGATATCCATGAGATAGACCATTACAAAGCTGTTCATAATTGGGTTTCAGTCATACAATGATCCAGCACCTATCCTTCCACCAGTGTACATCTCCCACCACCAAGGTCCCCCGTTTCCCCACCACCATCCCTCAAGCCCCCATCCCCTACCCCCAGCCTCCCTCTATGGGAGGCACTGGCCTTCTTTCTCTTTCCTCTTCCTGTTGTGCATTATGGTTTGCAGTAAGGTGCTATACGGGTCATGGTGTTTGCTCAGGGAACTCAGTATTTTTATTGGGACGGTAAGGCTCAAGTAGGTTTTCAACTGGGTGGCTTCTTTGGGTTGTGGAGGTGAATGCCGGGGCTTCCAGAAGTACAGAGAGATGGGGGGAAGTAGCCCATCGGGTCTGGTATTTTTCGACGCAGAGGCATGTGAGCTCCAAGTTGGAAGAGAATCTGGAAGTTGGAAGGAGAGAGAAAGAATGAGGTTGTATGGGGAAACGTATCCAAAGGGAGGCCGTGGGGAAGGCAGGTGCGGTCAGCGGCTCCAGTGACCTGCACTTACAGAGGGAAACGCACGTCTGCCCATGACAGCATTCTGGGCTGGGCGTGCTCTGCCCAGCTGTTTCCACCAGCTGCTGATCTGGCTCGGGAGTCCCGAGCTTCAGTGAAGCCAAGAACTCCCGCTGCCCACAACACACAATTCTTCCTTCTCTGCCATTTCTGGCTTTCGCTGGTTTCAGACTGTCTTTGTTCTCAGCTTTGGTTTCAGTTTTGGGGCACCACCCAGTGATGCTCAAGGCTTCCTCCTGGCTCTATGCACAGGAACCACTCCTGACGGGGCTCGGGGCACCCTATGTGACGCCGAGGCTCGAACCTGGGTCAGCCACATGCAAGACATGCACCTTAGCTGCTACTCTGTCCCCACCTCCGGCCCTGGTTTTATGGTATTTAGTGAGGACAGTCAGATCACAGCCTTGGCTCTGGCAGTTTTATCTCAGTGCTTCATATGAGCAGATTCTGTTTGTGTGTTTGTTTCCTTTTTTGGTCACACCTGGCATTGCACAGGGGTTACTCCTGGCTCATGCACTCAGGAATTACTCCTGGCAGTGCTCAGGGGACCATATGGGATGCTGGGATGCTGGGAATCGAACCCGGGTCAGCTGTGTGCAAGGCAAATGCTCTACCCGCTGTGCTATCCCTCCAGCCCCCGTCTGAACAGACTCTGACTCAGGTTCCCGACTCCAACCAGGTCAGGTCAAGCCGCGCATTTGAGGCAGTGCCGAGTCACTCTCTCGTCGCTCCCTCCCGCCAGCTCGGAGGTGGGTGCAGAAAGGCAGGTGGCCTCCTCTGGTCCCTTTCCTTATTCCCCGCATAGCTCAGAGCTCTCCAGAGGTTCTGCCTCTGCGCCAGAAGGACGAGCAGCGCCGACTCTGATGCAGTGTCCAGAGACCGGCCCTGCTCCAGGCGGGACCGTGTCACTGCAGTGAGCAGGGTTTCAGGCAGAGACGGAGCGGCTGTGGGCCTGGAGGGGCTCAGGGCGACACTGGCCAGGCAGGGTGGGCACGACCCGCCACGGCAGCCGGCTTCGGCCAGGGACGCTCTCCTGGGTGAATTCAGGTTAATTGCTGCTAAAATTATACTGAAGTTCTTGCATTCTTTTTACTCTTTATCATCATCAAGGGGTGGGGGAAGCTTGGAAATCCTGCAACTTATTGTTTAACGAAGGAAAATGCAGCAGGAAGCCTTGGGCACGTGTCAGACCCGGACGGCCTGATCCCGGTGCGGGCCAGGAACTGGCTGGGGGAGGAGGCGGATTCCGTGCCCACTCCCCCAGGTCAGGATGGGGGGGCGGGATCCCCAGCCCGGGGCCATCCCTGGGTGCCAGCTCTCAGGGGCCAGAGAGGGAGTGGCAGGGCCTAAGGCACTTATTTCTCTTGGGCGTGTTTGCTTTTTTCCCATCGGCCACACCCGGGTGCTCAGAGCTTATGCCCAGCTGCACGCAGGATCTCTCCTGGCGCGCTTGGAGGACTGTAGGGGAAGCCAGGGATTGCACCCGGGTCTGCCCCATGCGGGGTGAGCACCCTGCCCTCTGTACTGTCACCCCGGTTGGCATTTGGCCTCCGTCCCCCAGCCTGGTTCGAGTCCGAGCACCACGCGGTCCCCAGAGAACCACCAGGGGTCACTCCTGAGCACAGAGCCAGGGCAAGCCCCTGAGTACTGCGGGGTGTGGCCCAACCAAGCCCACCCCACACTGCAAAACACCACCACGCATGCACACACATGCGTGCGTATACACATGCACACGTACACATACATGCACGCATACACATACGTGTACATACATGCACACATGCTCACACGCATGAACACGCATGCACACACTCGCACTCATGCTTGCACACATGTACACACATGCGCGTGCACACACACACACACACACCATTTCCAGAACCATGGGCAATCATTTCTGTGGCTTGTGTGCCAGTCAGCCTTTGGTGCCCAGCTCCAGTGGGCTCAGCAGATGGCATGAGTGCCCCCTCTGCCCCGCAGACAATGGCTGTGCCCTTCTCTGCGGCCAACACACCGGTGATGGGCCCTGCCCGAGCCTCCTCCGGCCACAGGCCCTATTTCGGCCTCTGCACACAGGAAGCTGCAGAGAGGACACTCGGGTGCTGCTCACACGTGGTCCTGCCCTGCCCCCAGGCTCGCTCATGCTTGGTTCTGCTACTCCCACACTCGGTCACGGTGCTCACTTGGGAGGGGGGAGGTGAGAGGGGGTGACCCACAGTTGACTGTGGTGCCCTGGGGGTCACACATGCTTTTGTGGCCCAGCTGTGCTGCAGGGGCTGGATGGAGGGTCTGTGGCACTTAGGGGATGGGGCGGGGGGAGAAGGTGCAGAACTTCATCACCAGAGTCATGAGAGCTAACAGTGGATCCCTGTGGTACCCAAGGCAGGGGGGAGGGAGGGAAGAGGGAGGGGAAGGAGGGGAGGGGAGAGAAAAGGGAGGGGAAGAAGGGAAGAGAGGAGGGAGAGAGGAAGAAGAGAGGGAAGGAGGAAGGTGAGGGAGGGAGGAGGGGGAGAGAGAGAGAGGTAGAGAGAAGCGAGGAAAGAAGAAGAGAGGGAGGGAGGAAGGAGAGGGAAGAAGGAAGGAGTAGGGGTGAGGGAGAGAGGGGAGGGCAGAGGGCGACCCCTCGCCCCAATACCCAGAACACTCTTCCATCTTTTTGTTGTTGGGGTCAGGGGGCGCTGCAGCCAGCAGTGCTCAGGACAGACTCCTGGCTCAGTGCTCAGCGATCACTGCTGCCAGACTGGGCTGAAGCCGGGTGGGGCTCGCCGACAGCCCGGCCTTCCTGTGCGCTGCTCACTCAGCAGTTGGTGAGTTTGTCCGAGTGTCCTTCCAAAGGCGGGACAGCGCTCCTCGGGGAGGCCCAGACGCAAACGGCTGGGAGTTTGCTGACTCCCTCCTGGCCCAGAGGGTCCCCCCAGACTCCTAGGGCAGTTGAAACACACCAAGGGCCTGGAGGCTTCGGGGGAAGGGGAGACCCCTGCAGACCCCTCCAGGCAGGGGACGAGGAACCCTCTGCAGCCCGGGCCCTGGGTCCCTAGAGAGCCTCCTCCACTCGCAGGGCCGACAGGGCTTCTCGGTGCCACAGCCTCTGGGTGCTGCAACCACACACGGGCGCGCCACCATTCGGGTGTTCTGGGAAGCCACAAACTTCCAGGAAGAAGAGGGGGGGTGGAATTCCCTCCTGACCCTGCCTGTGAGCAAAGACGCAGTGGCACCTGGAGCCCAGCAGGGGGCGCACCTGCCCGTGCCCGCTGCGGAATGCAAAGGCTGCAGTTTCCAGGGCATCCATCTCTGCCCCCGCCCCCCCCCCTCCCCCCGGGCCTGGAGCTTAGGCGGGAAATGAGGGTGAATAAGACAAATGTGGGCTTTAACTCACGGTGCTCTAGCCGGGCGGGCTTACAAACTGTGACAGACAGTAGCCCAAGCCGGGGACCGGGGGCCGGGTTGATGAGAGTGCAGAGCACCTTCTCAAGCTCTCTGCAGATCTCAAGCCTTGCTAAGAGCATCACGTGGGGTGGAAACGCTTGGCCGTGGACATGGAGTGGGGGGAGCTGGGCAGTCAAGCGTCTGCCTTACAGGGGTGAGGCCACAGGACCGGGGACAATGCTCCCTGTCATGTCCTGTACCACCAAGCATAGAACCCCTGCCACCCAACACAGTGAAGGCGGGAGGGCAGGGGTCCACTTGTTCCAAGGAGAAAATGTTCATCTGTTAAGAACGCTGTCACCGGGGGGCTGGAGCAATAGCACAGCAGGGAGGGCGTTTGCCTTGCACGCGGCCGACCCGGGTTCAAGTCCCAGCATCCCATATGGTCCCCTGAGCACCGCCAGGAGTGATTCCTGAGTGCAAAGCCAGGAAAAAAAAAAAAAAAGCTGTCACCAGGACTAGAGAGGTGGGGACAGGTAGGAGTCTTCCTTGCACGTGGCCACCCAGGGCCAGTCCCCGGCATCCCGCATGGGCCCTTGAGCTCCACCAGGAGTGGTTCCTGAATGCGGAAGCAGGAGTAACCCCTGAGCATCACCGGGTATCCACCCCACCAAACAACACTCTTGCCTTTATTTGACAGTTGATTTAGACACTGTGATTTCCGATATCGACAATGGCCTGGTTTCATGCTTCACACATCCCCGCACCTCACCCTCCACCGACTGACCACTTCCCTTCCCGGACCCCAGTGACGCCCCTTTCTCCCCCCCTGCCCCCTGCAGTGACGTGCTTTCCACCGAAAACCAGTTCTCGGTTTCTGCTGCCTCGTGGCTATCAGCTGCTTCCTTTCTGGGTTCCTCACGTGTAAGGGGCAGCGTGCTGCGTGGCCCCCGGCTGACCTCACTGAGCACGATGCTCCCCCGAGCCATCCACTGAGCAAACCGCATGATTTCATTCTTGTTTTCATAGCCGAGTAGTATTCTGGTGTGTGTACGTACCCCAGGTTCTTTACCCGGTCACCTGCTCCTGGACACTCCTGTTGTTTCTGGATTCCGGCTGGTGTGAAGAGCACTGCAGGGAACACAGGAGTGCAGAGACTTTCCTGCAGTGAGTGGTGGGGCCCTTTGGGCCGAGGCCCGGAAGTGGAATTGCTGAGTCAAATGGAAGCTCAATTTCTCATTTTTTTTGAGGGATGTCCACACTGTTTCCCAAAGCGTTTGGGCCAGTTGACATTCCCCGGGTGACGGGAATACATCCCCTGAGCCCGGCGGCGGAGTCTCCCGGAGTTAATAAGGACAAACACAGTTGCCAGCGCCTCTCACAGACGCTCAGACTGTGAGTCCGGGACTCTGCAGTGGTTCACCTCACCCTAAAGATCGAACCCGGGGCCCAGAGAGTCTCGTACAGACACACAGACACTCGCACATGCCTGCTGCCGCCTTGCCCGGGACTGGGCGTCCTGAGGCCGATGTCCATATTGTTCCCCTGCTAACTGCATTCCTGCCACCTCATGGCCCCACTGGTGTTCAACTGAGTTGGTCTTGACCAGTTCCCCTCCGCATGGGACTATAGTGCAGAGAGTTTGCATATTTGCTTCTCACCTCCTAGAACTGATTTTTGCCTTCTCTGATCAAAATAAGCCAACGCTGACCCAGGGGGAAAGTCATCAATCAAGAAGTCTGGAGCTGCATTCTGCCCACACCCCACAGCCTTCCTGTGGGGAAGTGGCTTAACACGTCCAAGGCATGTTGGGTAGACCTCTCTCCTGTTCCATGATTGGGGGTTAGCCATATCAGTTCCAACACCCGTCCCTTCACTCATAGTGAAATTTTCCAACAGTGGTATCTCTGCTGTGAATTTGTTTGAAATGATTTTTTTTGGGGGGGTCACACTTGGCAGTGCTTAGGGGTTACTCCTGGCAGTGCTCAGGGGACCATATGGGATGCTGGGAATCAAACCTGGGTCAACCACATCCAAGGCAAACACCCTACCTGCTGCACTATTGCTCCAGATCCTTGAAATGACTTTTTAAAATATGACCATTTATACTAAAATCCAGCAGGTTTCCTTCTTTACTGTTTCGGGGGCCACACAATGTGTGCTTGGGTGACCAGCCGTGCTGCAGAGAGAGGCCAGGCCTCCCGTGTGCAAAGCACCAGCCCTTGAAGCATGGCCCCGCCCCATCACGCCCATTCAGTGACTACCGCTGGCACCTTCCGAGTGAGGACTGAGATGTCACTTAGTATTCCCTCTGTCCCCTGGTCAGCAGTAAATGTGGGGGAGGTTGGGCTTGGAGGTGACCCTGGGTGGAGCGTGGGGTCTTCCTGGCTCTGTGCTCTGGGTTCCACGGGGCGCAGGGGCTGGCCCCAGAGTTGGCCCGGGTAAAAGCAAGGGTCCTACACCCTCTATGATAGAGCCAGCCCCTCACTGGGGGCAGTAAGTGTTTCGGGGGGCGCTCATGCCCAGCTCACATCCTCGGGCACTGAAATGCCTCACTCTGTCTTGGGGGATGCCCCCAGAGGTGTTCCTGGCTCCCTTCCCAGGGTTGCACCTGGGGGTGTCGGGGTAAGAACCCACGGCTCCCACATTCCTAGCACTGAGCCCCCTCTCCAGCGACACCATGCCTCTCCCGGGGAACATCCCTCGTGTCATCCGGGCTCAGGGGTAGGAGAACGCTCTGGAAAACTGGAGAGGATTAAAACAGAGTTAAAATGATCCAACAGGTGCACAAGACACAGAAATCTTGAGAAGAGAAGGTGTGTGTAAGGCTTAGTTCAAAGATGAAGGAGTCGGGACGGCAGGAAGGGGGAGGGTGCTGTAGGTGTCTGGGTGCCGGGGGCGTCACCCAGCGTGGCCCCATGAGGATGACCCTCGAGACCAGGGCACTGACCGGCAGAGACAGGAGCAGAGGTGTGCTGCTTTGCTAATGGATGTCCAGCCACATGGACAGGTGGCCACTGAGTTCTTCAGGGCAGCGTCCGGACCCCAAGGGGCCAGAGCTCACACACAGGTCCTGCTGCGTCCCGTCTGTCCACTTGGCAACGCCTCCTGCTGGCTCCTGAGCACACACTGCTGGCAAGTCCCTTTGCAAAACCCACACAGACGTTCTTTGCTACATTTCTGGGTCATGGGTGGGGCGCTCACTGATAAATAATTCTCTTCTTAAAAACTTTTAAATTTTTTTTATAAAGTTGTCGACAATAATTGTTTATGTTCAACATTTCAGCAATGATCCCATCACCATTACACCTCCCACCCACCCCCGTTATTTTGAATTTTCCCACTACCTCTTCTGCCTGCTCCATAGGTTGATGCTAAATAATTTATTTTGTATTGCTTGTTAATGAACAGTCTGAGATGCTGTGTGTCTGTGAAAGCGGCTGCGCACTCCTGGAATTCTAAATCCTAAAAAAAATATTTGGGGTCCCAAGGCATCTCTGTGGCATGCTGCTCTCTTCTGAGATTCACTTGTGAGTCTCTGAATCACGGCCGTTGATGCACTTACATGGCGCCCAGAGGCAGTTCTTGGGCGTGACTGCAAGGAACCAAAAGAGCAGGCAGGGAGATGGGGAGAGGTTACCCCTCCCCAACTTCGTGAAGCCTGGAGTTTTCAGTCACTGGTCCTGCAAACCTGGGTTTTCAGCAGATTCACTCTGATGCATGGGGCCCTTGGGACGAGCCTGTGAAGTTCGACCGTGAGCGTGGTAGCGATTGGGTTCTGGAGGTTTGCGGCCGCTGGGGTTCATCTGGGACAGGCGGAGGGACACATCTGCCTCCTAGAGTTGCCCCCGTGAAATCAGATTGGCATGGGGTAGGGAGACAAGTCTGCAGCATGCTGCTCTCTTCCAAGATTCATTTGCGAGTCTCTGAATCATGGCTGTTAATGCACTTAAATGGCCTGATTTATTTATGGGTCTCTGAAGCGAGGCCAACGAAGGAGCTTATATAGCTGAGCTGGAGACGGTTTGTGGGGGTGACTCCCACGTACTTAACTTTTGACCGATTAAGTTCTTGGGAAACTTGGTCCCATGTTGTTGGGGTATCGAGGATCTGAAGGTTGCTAGGACATAGAACTTAAAAGATATTGCTGTTGCTAAGATCAAAAGTGGTCTTGGGGGGCTGGAGCAATAGCACAGCGGGGAGGGCGTTTGCCTTGCATGCGGCCGACCCGGGTTCAATTCCCAGCATCCCATATGGTCCCCTGAGCACCGCCAGGAGTTAATTCCTGAGTGCATGAGCCAGGAGTAACCCCTGTGCATCGCTAGGTGTGAACCAAAAAGCCAAAATAAAATAAGATGCAATAAAAAGTTCTTGGAAGAATTGTGTTGTCTTGGTGGCTAATTGCTCTGATCATTTAGCAGTGTTTGGAAGTAAAGTTGTAAATCAAAGTCATAGACATGTAACCTACAAGAAAGCAGTGCCTGTATCAATTGCCTTATTTGTAGAAGAAAGAAGGGAGGAAAAGGCAGCACCATTCCAGCAGAGACCAGGTAACTGCCAGATCAGAGTTGTCCCCTCGGTTCCAGGTGATGGCCAGCCCCAGTCTCTGCACACGTATCACTGCGAGAGTTAGGAGTTGCTTCTGCTTGTTTCCTTCTGCCTGTGGGCTTTCCGAGGCTGCCCGAGGCTCTCCTCACATGCGTTTTCTCTTTCAAAGTTTTGGGAAATTCCTGGCTTCAAGGAGAGGAAGGAAGGAGACAGGGGGTCCTCTAGGAAGGAACCTGCATTGTTTAATCAGGCGTAGCTCAGTGACACAGAATAACTGCTTGGGGAAAAAGCATGCATGACCTTCAATTCCTGAGAGCGAAAGATTCCCTGCAGGGGCACCTGGGAGAGTGCCAGGTTGGGTGAGTGACAGAAGGAACTTCTGGGAAGGCAGGGGAGGGAGGGCACGAAGGGGTGGTGGGGACTCTGGCCCAGAGCCTTTCTGTGGCGTCTGCAGGGACCGATGGATGGAGAGCAACTTTGAGCACAGGTGAGGCTGGAGAAGTTGAACCCCCTGGGCAGGCTCCAAGCCCTAAGGAGGTGTCTAGTCGGGGTCTGAGTTAGGTGAAGGAGGTGGCGGGGGCATTCCCCGGAGAGGGCAGTGTCTTGAGGCTCCACCAATTGCAGAAGGCGTGACTAATATTGGGGGGGGGTGCCTTAGTCAGAGCTGAGTGCCCGGGAGTGGCTACTATGCAGGGTGCCCATAGGGTATATGGGGGCTTTGCCCGTGGATCACAGAGGTACCACAGGACTGTGCTTGGAGAGTGAGTAGACAGGAGCCCATGAGATATACCCAGGTGGGCCACTGGTTCTTAGGGTGGGGTAATGAATTTGTCGGGGTTCTGCAGAGAAACAGAACTGGCAAGATGCATAAACCAGGTATCTGTGCATTTCTCTCTCTCCCCATACACTGATCAAACTTTTATCCACCTGCCTCCATCCATCCACCTATTATGTATCCATCCATCTATCTATTATCTACCTATTCATCCATCCACTGCCGTTCCATCATCCACCACCATCCATCCACCACCTAGTCATCCATGCATCTATCCATCCATCTATTTACTCACCCATCACCTTCCATCATTCATTATCTATTTACTTATATCCATAATTTTATCCATCATCCACCTATTAACTATCCATCCACTATCCATTCTTCCACTGCCATCCATCCCTCATCTTTCCGTCACCCATTCATCTATCCATCCACCCAGCCTCTTACTATATACTTATCCATCATCTCTCCACCCATCCATCTACCCATCCATCCACCCACCCACCCATCCATCCATCCATCCATCCATCCATCCACCTACCCATCCATCCATCTACCCACCCATCCATCTACCCACCCATCCATCTACCCACCCATCTATCCATCATCCATTCATGCATTTACCCACCCACCCATCATCCATTCATTCATCCACCCATCCATCCATCCATCTGTCCGTCACCATCTAACCATCACATATGCACCCATCAACTATTCACCCATGCATCCCTGTTTATCCTCTGTCATTTATCCATCTATTACTTATCTGTCAATCTTGCCTAGAGAGAGATTGGCAGAGACAGGGAGCTTGGCATTAAGGAACGGGCTTGTGATGGTGAGGAAAGCTAGGGTACACTCAGGTGGCTTGCCAGCAGGCTGGAGCCTCCAGGGAGAGTGGGGGGGCTGCTGTTTGGTTGGATTCTGTGGGCGAGTTTCCTGCTCCTTCTCGAGGTTACTCTTCCCCTAGGGCAGCCTCTGGTTGGCTGATGGTCTTAGTCCTCTGGGGCTGTGGTAACAAAGGTACCGGCGCCTGGGTTAGCTACCAGAAGGGCATTTCTCCTGCCTCTGGAGCCGGGCAGTGCAAGCTCAGGTGCCAGCCCACATGGTTCTGGGTGAGGGCCTCCCTCTGGTTTGCAGAAGGCAAAAAAAAAAAAAAAAATCTTGTGGCTGGAGTGATAGCACAGCAGGTAGGGCGTTTGCCTTGCACGTGGCCAACCGGGCTTGATTCCCAGCATCACATATGGTCCCCTGAGCACCGCCAGGAGTAATTCCTGAGTGCGTGATCCAGGAGTAACCCCTGAGCATCGCCGGGTGTGAGCCCTCCCCCAAAAAAAAAGAATCTTCTCACTGTCTCCTTGCCAGGCAAAGAGAGAGATTGTGTCTCATGGCTTTTCTTGCGGGGGTGCTCACCCACACTTCCCAAAGCCCATATCCCCCGAGGGATTTAGGTTTCACCCCTCGAACCCAGCTACCTTCACGGCAATATCCGGATATCTGGTAATCCTGGGTATCCAGCCAGGTGGCCGTCCTCACCCTCCCAGCTGCTGCTGGGCGAGTGTCAGATGAGTGAGTCGGCAGCCATATTGGCCATGTGCAAGGCAAGAGCTCTACCCACTGCGCTATCCCTCTGGCCCCTGGGAACTCATGTTCAATGCTGCTTTAGTAGGTGGGGGGCATCAGGCAAGATGCCAGGTGAGGATGCTGTTCCCAACTCTTGCTTCTCGAGAGACACAGATTCAGTCCATTAAACCCATACTGAGTGTGGGCCAGATGGGGGCTCAGACTGTGGGTCAGGGCCGGGAGAGATGGCCCGGAGGGCAGGGCACGTGCTCGGTGTCCAAGCAGAGGAGGGAGTGAAGACCGAGCACAAAGCCCGGCGTTGATCCTGCAGCTGCCCCGTCTGCTCCCCCAAACCCCCAAAGACACGGATCAATGGAAACACTTTGGAGCAAGGCTTGCATGCAAGTGGAGCTAGCACGCACCTAGTGGCAAAGAAGGCTTGCAGGAGCGAGTAAAGCAAGAGTTTATACTTTAGTTTTAACCTTGAAGCTCTCATCTTCTATTTTTAACAATTCTCAAACTGTTTGGTCTTGGAATCCCTTTAACATTCTGAAAAACTAACTGAGAACTGTAAGGGCTTTTGTTCCTGTGGATTTATAGCGCTCTGATTTATTTATAAATGAAAATGGAGACAAAATATTTATGAAATTCATTTGAAAATAATATACCCATCACATGTTAACATAATTGTGAAAAATGACTGCACATTCCCGAGCAAGAATGTGGAAGAACAGATGACGAACATGGGGCTTAATGAAAGACAGCTGGAAAACGTGGCCTCAAGGAGTTTAGGGTCTAGAGCGATATGTTAATAGTCATTTCAGCTAACAGAGAGTTACCCTTGTTTGGATACGATACAACTTAACAAGCAGCTGGTTCTTAAACCAGTGGCAGCAAAGACCTGAAACCCTATCAATGACCTTTTTGTCAGGCTACACGGAAACTTAGCAGTTTATTTTGGAGTTTGAGCTGGTCTTTCACCCAGGAGTGATTTTGTAACATAAGGCACTGGTGACCCAGAATATAATCCTTATCTTAATCGCGAGAGTGGCTCGGTGGAAACTTCCCATTGCCCGCTCCAAGCGAGAAGGACAAACAACCTCTCAGGATCAAGGGTTTGGCCTTTTGAACTCCTTAACCGGGCGGTGGGGAGCGGGCGTCCCCGCATTTGTCCTGAGAACCGCCGCTTCTGCCAACAGAAAACACGCTTAAGGGACCCCCCTCGTTGCAAAACAGCAGCGGGACGAATCTGAAGCCAGAAGCGCGATGCATCTTCAGGTTGAGAACACAGCCCAGATAAACTAGCCCAGGAGGGCAGAGCACCGCCACCCTGCACCCTGCAGAACGACCACTTTTGACCACGGGTCTCTCTCTCTTTGTCCGGCGCACGGGAAACGCTCCTGTCCTTTACCTTTGGCCTCGTGGTCAATTTCCCCATGCTATGCATTCTGGATCAACTATTTTTTTTAACAATTGCATAAAATAAAATTCATTTTTTTCCGTTTCACATTTACTGGAGGGGGGATTAAAACAAAACACCACCCAAATTACCTGGGATGTTAGCAAAAAAAAAAAAAAACAACCAAAAAAAGCAAATTTTGTTTTGCAAAGGGAAACAACTCTTTCGGCCTAGGTCCGCAAGGTCCCCGGGACCGCTCGCGGCTGCCCCGGACGCCGGAACTCGGGACGCAGCGGCCCAACGGTCCGCCCGGGACTGCGCATGCGCGCGCGGGGAGAGGTCAGAGGTCGCGGGGCGCCCGGAGGGACAAACGCCGAGGCCCCACTCTCTCCCCATCCGCCCCGCAGCGCCGCGCGCACCTGCCCTGGCCGGAAGCGAGGGGGCGGAGCTCCGTGGGCGGCGCCTGCGCGCTATGCCGCGTGCCCGGCCCGGAGCCGCCGGGGCCGCGCCCCGCCCCGCCGCGAGTGCGCCTGCGCAGCCGCCTGCTCGCCCGGCCGCCGCTTCCCCTCCCCCTGGCCCCCCGCGGGGGCTCCGGCTCTGGCGGGACCATGTTCACCAGCACCGGCTCCAGCGGGCTCTGTGAGTACGGACCGCCGCGCTGCGGGGACCCTGGGCTGGCGCTGGGGGGACGGGGAGCCCCTGCCTGCGTCCCCTGCCCGGGCCGGTCCAGCTGGGGCAGCGGGTCCACCCCCACCGCAGCCTGGGGGAGCGATTGGAGTGGTCCAGCCCCGGTGTCCAACCTCCTCGGCCCCCCACCTCCGAACCTCGGGTGCACCAGAGGCGGACGCGTGTGGGCTGGGCAGCGGGAGTGGACGGACGAGGTGTCCCGGTCACCTCCCGGGCCGGCCCTCGCTCGCGGTGGCACCTGTGCCCCTGGCCAGCGCCCCCCGGCCCCGTTCGCTGAGTCTCCGGAGGGACCCGCGAAGGGGAACCCCGAGTTGCACGGGAGCGGACTCCGCGCCCCGTCTCGCCCCGTTGCTGCCCCCTGCGAATTTGCGTGGGGACACGCCGGAACCGGTGAAAGTTCTGGTTCAAAGTGCTGGCAAGTGGGTTCCCCGCCTCTCCGCAGCTGGGTGCGCGCCGCCGGGAGGTTTGTCCTCTCCCTGCTGCCTGCGTGGTCAGCAGGGGCTGCGTGGTCAGCACCGGTGGCCTCCGGACAGCCCCTAGTCCCTCCCTCTTGGTGTCTGGGCCTTTGGAGGCAGGGGGAGGGCCCCAGAATCGCAGCCGCTATGCAGTCTCAGTGTCACCTGCTCTCTTATCACCGTCCAGGTGAAGCTCACCTGGTGACCAGGTGGATTTGCCCAACGTCTCAGGGCAGTGCCAGTGGTGCCCGGAACCCTTCCCCCAAAACCGGTGTTCTGAGTTAGAGACGCAGCAGACTCTGCTTGCCCTGGGGCCTGGGAGTGGGTTTGATACTCAGGATTTCTCTGCTGTGCTCATTCGATCGACACATGGTATCGTTCATTTGATACATGGCAGCGTTTGCTTGATACATAGTATCATTCCTTTGATATGAAGTATCATTGATTTGATAGATTGTATCATTCATTTGCTACATTGTGTCCTTAGTTTGATACATGGTATCATTCGAAGCCTTGCTCTGGGCAGCCAGTTGGTCCCTGTCCGGGAAGCCCCCTTGAGCTATGATATGAAACACTGTGACATTGGAGCCAAGAAGGGGGGAAAGGGTTTTTCTGGGGTCCCACCATGATCCCTCCCAAGGATGTGGGCACCTTTTCCTGTTCTTCCAGCATCTTGAACTGGCCTTTCCAGCTGACCCAGATGCTTGTCAAACACTGGGAAGCCGAGAGAGATCTGTAACGGGTTGCTGACTGGCTCCTCTATTCCTTCTCCAGGGTGGATTCAGCTTTGGTGCAGGGCAGGGGCTGTTAGAAGCTGGGGGCGGGGGTTTGGGAACTGAATTCTAAGAGGCAATGCTGCGCCCGGCCCCCAGATGCATGTGGACCCACGGCTCCTCCCGGCCGCTTGCCCTGTTCCTGCTCAGCGCGTCTGCACAAGGTCCTGCCTGGTGCTCCTGCTTCCAGAGCTTTCTATGCAGACCCCCCCACTCCCAGCCCGCCCTCCACCGAAGGATGTCTTTGGCTCCCGCTCAGGGCTTATCTTCTGGCCGCTCACCTCTGTCTAGCATGAGAGGTTTAACTCAGGCGTGTAAGTCTGTAAAGTAGGTGCATAAATCTGACATGTGCTGGTAGTCATGAGGTTTGGTTTTTCATTTAGGGGCCACACTGGGAGGTGCTCAGGGCTCACTCCTGGCCCAGTGCCTTACCTACTGCGCTGTCTCTGGCCTAAATTGGATGCTTTTATTTATTTGGGGGGGCACTTGGGCACACCCTGTGATGCTTTGGGGTTACTCCTGGCTCTGTGCTCGGAGGCAGTGTTGCTGGGGGGGGGGGGGACCATATGGGATGCTGGGAATTGAACCCAGGTTGGCTGCACGTGGGATGCAGGACAAGTACTCTCCCGTCCCTAGTTGTTTTTAAAAATATATATTTTAATACCCTCACGGTGATTCTCTAATTAAAAATAAATAAATTATAAAAAAAATTAAAAAAATAAAAAATAAAAAAAAAAATATATATATATATATTTTAAAAGTGCTGTAGCACCTTTGGGGCGTGTAAGGCTCTCGGTGAGCAGATGTGAGGTCAGTCAGCACAGGGACCCCACGGGACGAGGTCGCCTGGGGCATGCACGAGGGAGTCCTGTCTGCTTCCGAGCACGCTCTTGTGCTTTATGCTGATGACAGGGGCGTGGGGGCGTGGCTCACAGTCCACTCCCGCCAGGGTGGAGGAGGGTGGAGGAGGACGCATGGCGTGGGTGGACCGGCCGCTGAGCGTGGGGCTTCACTGGTGGTCAGGGTTTCAAGGTGAATAGTGGCAGACTGGGGGGTCTGCGGACCAGGGCAGGGAAGGACGCCCCTTCCGGGAAGGGGGACGTTGTATTCAGACCCCAGCTGGCCTCAGGCCAGCGGGACCCAGGCAGGCCGTGCGGAGAGGGAGCGTCAGCGCAAGCCCGAGCAGGCCCGCGGGCCGGGCTGAGAGCCGGGGTGTCTGAGGTCACCCTTTGAAGCCCTGTTGCTGTCTGCCCGATGGTGGTGGCACTGCCGTGGCGGCCTGACAGGGCCTGGGAACCCTGTGCCCACGTCACCTGGGAAAGCTGGGAGTCTGGGCTCCGGTGACTTCCTCCCGGCTCGGTGGCACCCCCTGCCAGCCCCCAGGAGGACGGGCCTGAGGCCACTCTGCCTCTGCGGAGGTCTAAGGGGCCGGAGCCCTGGCGCAGCGGGGAGGGCCTTTGCCGTCCACGGGGCTGTCCTGGGTTCGATCCCCAGCACCCCGAAGGGTCCCCCGAGCCCTTCTAGGAGCGATCCCTTAGCATAGAGTCAGGAGTGAGCCTGGAACACGGCTGGGTGTGGGCACAGGTGCCAAAAATGCCCCATGGCGCACATGGGGTGAGGGCCCGGGTGAGGGCCAGAGGCGGGGCAGGGCCTGGGCAGGGCCGCTGCAGGTGATGAACCGGAGGCTTGTGCGCACTTCTTGCTGGACTGGGTACGCCCAGATCAACTGAATCCCTAAGGGAAGGAGCCTGGAGAAGCCCTGGGTTCGAGTCCCAGTTGCGTCTCCCAAGTGTCAGTTATTTGGGCAGAAATAGCAATGGACTGAAGCCCCTCAGGCAGGTATGAGGTTTGGAGGGGCCCCTGGGCTCCAGGGGGGCTGCAGGAGGACTCTGAGGAGCCGTGGCCAGGGGCGTCATACAGGCGGGTCAGAGAAGAAGGTTCCAGAGAGGTGGGCAGGTGGGTGGGCAGGTAAAACCGAGGCTGTGGGGAGGGAGGGAAGCATGTTTGAGAGCCATATGGCGTCACCCTCAGGCAGGAAATGTAGGGGAGGAAGAGAAGAAAGTGGAGGTGGAGGAGGAAGAAGAGAAGGAGGAGGAGGAGGAAGAGAAAGGGGAGGATGAGGAGGAGCACCTCAGCCATGTGTGGTGTCAGGGGCACCGTGCCCATGACCTTAGGCAGCAGCTGTGTCATGGGTCGGATGGGGACCGAGTCTCACACCAGGTTCAGATTCAGGCCGTGTCGCAGGAGGGTGGGTCAGTGAGATGGGAACTCGGACAGAGCTGGCCACAAGGGGCTCCCATGGGGGAACCCACCTTGGTCCCCCAGTGCTTCCTCTACCTCCGCTTCCTCCCCTACCCTCCACTCTGCCCGCCCAGACCCCAGCGCCTGGCCTGGCTTCCTTGGGGGAATGTGGCATCTGATGGTATCTCTGGTGGGTGCTGCCACCCCGGGCCTTTCCCGCTCAGCCCCTCCTCCGCCCAGGTCTCCTCTTCCGACCCCCAGGACTGTCCCCAGCTCCCGACCATTCTACGCCTCCATGCCTAGGACATGCTCCCCCGATGTGATTCTTTCCATTGCGTGGACACAGAAGGACAGCCCCAGGGTGGGCTTGGCAGGACGAGGAGAGCTCGGGGGGCTCATGTCAGTGGCCCCCATGGGTCGCTTACGTAAGGCGGGGAGGAGAGAGATGGTCACTTTCCCCCATTCTGTGTCTGCCACCCCGAGACCCAGCTGGGAAGACAAGGACTGATCAAGTCTGCGATGAGCCACTGCTCCGCACGGGCCGGAGCCCTTCCAGCCCCGCCAGGTGCCATCAAGCCGCCCGCTTGGTCTTCTTGGCACAGGAGTTGATCCCCACCACCCCGTCCCTCGGGGAGCCTTGGGCTCAGGCTGCGACAAGGATTTGCTCTTTGTAGGAAAGGAAAGTCGGTCCTAGCCTTGCCCGGGGTTACTGGGTGCTTACATTGTCTCGCAAACAATTTCAGGAGGAACAGATGAGCAGTGAAGTAAAACAGATTTTATTTGGAGGTTTTGAAGGGACGAAAGGAGGAATGGGAGAGAGAGAGAGAGAGAGAGAGAAAGAGAGAGAGAGAGAGAGAGAGCGAGAGAGAGAGCGCAGAGAGCGTAACACACTCAAGAGAGAATTCGGGCTTCTCCGAGGGTGGAGAGAGCCCCTACATGCACCCCAGCATTAGATATGGAAGCGTGAAGGTTACATCTCAAGAGGGGAGATGCAGGTGACACATGTGCTCGGGCTGCTCATGTGCTTGGCCACGTGGACGCAAGCAGCACATGGGCTCGGGCGGCATCTGCGCGCCCTCCCTTTGCTCATGTGGCCTTTATAGGGTTTCCCAAGCTGCCCCGAGTGGTGCTTTGTGACGGACGGGGAAAGAGTCCATTGCTAAGAGTTGTTTCCGAGGGCAGGAGTTGGACAGTCTTCTTTTGAACTCCTTTTCTTGACTTTCGTTCCTGCTGGATCTTCTCTCAGAGGTGGGTCCCGCCGTCTCTGGTCTGGGCTAGCTGAGGGTAACTCAGATTAAGGGAAGGAATTGAGAGTACTCCAGCAATTTCCTTCAGGCCCCCTCTGCGGGGAGGGGTGCAGTCCCCTCAGGGGCTGCTGGGGAAGGTCTTACCGGCTCTGGCTTTTTGCACCCACAAGGTGGGAGAGACTTAGGACTGGTGGCTTTATCACTTTCTAGAAATTTCATTGCCACGAGGTTGGGGGTGCCCTTCCCTAATCTGTCTGCCTGCGTCAGGGTGGCCATGACTTGTGCCCCCTCCTCCAGGCCAGGATGAGGCCCCTCCTCCCCCCAGCGCCTGTTCTGAACACATCCAGTGCTGCCCAGTCTAGGGACCACCCACCCCTTCTGAGAAGGTGAGCCTGGCGCAGGCTCAGGGCATGGGGTCCCCGTGTCAGAGTGGAGAAGGCAGCTGCTCCGCGCCCCCTGAGGGTTTGAAGGTTTGGTCGGGGTCAGACCCCTGGAGGGTCGGCCTAGCTGGTCGGGTTCAGCTGGGTTCAAACACTGTGGTTGTACAGGGGCCACGGCCCGTGGTGCTGAGCCCTGGGCACGGTCAAGCATTTTATCTGGATTCTTCTTCTCCTTCTCCTCTCCTTCTTCTCCTTCCTCTCCTCCTCTCCGCCTCCTCCTCCTCTCTGCCTCCTTCTCCTCTCCTTCTTCTCCTTCCTCTCCTCCTCCTTCTCCTCCTCTCCACCTCCTCCTCCTCTCTGCCTCCTTCTCCTCTCCTTCTTCTCCTTCCTCTCCTCCTCCCTCTCCTCCTCTCCACCTCCTCCTCCTCTCTGCCTCCTTCTCCTCTCCTTCTTCTCCTTCCTCTCCTCCTCCCTCTCCTCCTCTCCGCCTCCTCCTCCTCTCTGCCTCCTTCTCCTCTCCTTCTTCTTCTCCTCCTCCCTCTCCTTCTCTCCGTCTCCTCCTCTCCTTCTTCTCCTTCTCTTCCTTCTTCTCCTTCTCCTTTTCCTTCTCTTCTTTTCTTCTTCCACACTTGGCTTTCCTCAGCGCTTACTCCTGGCTCTGCACTCAGGGATCACCCCGGGTGGGCGTAGGGGACCCTATGGGATGTCGAGAGGCGACGCCCTCCCCACCCAACCCTGACTCCGCCCGGCCGCTCACCTAGACTCCTCTGGCCCCATGATGAGAAACTCCAGCACGTCCCGGACCTGCAGCCTGGCTTCCTTGCGCTGGCCAAGGTCCTGGGCTCGGCTTGGTGGGGTCTCGGTTCTCCCCAGAGAACAGGGTGAGTTCCGGAAGGAGCAGGAGGGTGGGGTGGGGGCACGGACAGTCAGCAGAGGCCCAGGAGGACTTGGCTCTTGCATGCTCAGCACTGGGGCCCCCCCTGGCCATCTCGCTCCCACCATGGCCGGCTGCGCCCTGTGGACGGGGGAGGCAGAGAGACCATCTCCTGCACCCTTGCAGCCCCCCCCCCCCCGCCTGCCCCAGCCTCACGCTGCCTTAGGTCTTGCCTCTGGTGTTGGGCAGACAACGCCCCCCCCCCCCCCGCCTGTATGCCTTCACTGCGGGGCTCAGTGGGGTTCCAGACCTGGGGCTTGGGCCTGCCCCTCCGTCCCTGCTGACCCAACCTCACTGGCTGCCCAGGAGCCGCCAGTGAAGGTGAAAGGGACAGTCACGGGGTGGCGGCCGCACAGACGGGCAGCCCAGGCTCAGGCTCAGTTCCCCCCCCCCAGGGGTCCTGGTCAGCAGGGCCCCTCTTCACGCCACCCCAGCCCCCCCCTTCCCTTCAGTCCCAGGGGAGACTTCCCTGCTAGCTGGGCTTGAGGGCCAGGAGGGCCAGTGCCGTGGGTATAGACGGGGGAGGGGGGGCTCGCCTGGCCCACAGCCAACTGGGGTCCACGCCCAGCACTTCATGTGGTCCCCTGAGCCCCACCAGGAGTGGCACCTGGCCGGGTATGGCCCCCAAACCAAAAAAGGCTGCAGGGCTAGAGTGGCTGTTAGGAACTAGGGTCTGGATCAAAGGAAAACAGATGGTTGGTTGTTGTGGGGGGTCAGTGGTCGGCTACAGAGTGGCTTATGGAGATTGTTAGCTCTGGGCGTAGGTCAGCGTTAGGGACAAAGCAAACTAAAGACTGTTTGTTGGCTGCAGGGGTGGGGGCTAAGGTTAGGGAGTCGGGTGACAGTAGCAAAGGTGTGGGCCCCCAGGGGAGACGGCGTCTGTTCTTTCAGGGTTCCGGTCTCCCCCTGAGTTCCCCACTCAGAGCCCTTGGCTGGGGGTGGGGCGCAGTGGCAGGCTGGGGCGGGGAGGAAGGCGTCCCCTCGGGTAGAGGCGGATGCCTGTGCTGGTGGCCTTAGGGGACTCGGGGACCCTTGGCAGGGGGTCGGCTGAGGGAGCATCACTGTGGTGGGCTTTGTGGTGACCCTCCCAGCCACTGTCCATGCCCAAGCCCGTTCCCTCCTCCTGATCCTGTGGGTTGATCCGGAGAGGAGCCCCTGGGTGTGTGTGTGTGTGTGTGTGTGTGTGTGTGTGTGTGTGTGTGAGAGAGAGAGAGAGAGAGAGAGAGAGAGAGAGAGAGAGAGAGAGAGAGAGCAGGTCTCTGAGGGACATCTCTCTCTCTGTCTTTGTGTCTGTGTGTCTGTCCATGCATCTGTCTGTGTGTGTGTGTCGTGCCGGGGCGGCACCCCGGGGTGCGGGACAGTGCTGCGGTCTCACTTGCAGCCTCCGGTTTGCTCCCCCCATGGCCCACATGGGCTTCCTTCCTGCTCTCAGGTCCCACCCCCAGACACCCTTCACGGGTCCCTCCTCTGTGTGTGTGTGCATGTGTGTGCGCATATGTGTGAATGTGCGCGCGCGTGTGTGCATGTGTATGTGCATGTGTGCACACGTGTGAGTGTGTGTCGTGTGTGTGTGTGAGCATGTGTGTGCTCCCGTGTGTTGGGTGGCTGTCCTCCCTCTGTTAAAGGGAGGAGGGCCAGCCACTTTCGGAGTGTGGACGGTGAGGAGACTGCCCGTGCTCGGCGTGTCTCTCATCCTTCTCCTTCACCTTTACGCTCTTGTTGCGAAGCAACAAATTTAACTCGTAAAACAAATCCATGTTTATCCAAGAAAACTCCGAAAAGCAGAAAGAGAAATGGGAAGGTAAGAAAGTGGCACGTGTCCTGTTCACATCCTCCCCCGACTGGCCAGTTTGTCCCGAGCCCGGTGAGCAGCCGGCCCCGCCCGAGCCTCCTCCCGTGGGGAGCTCGCCTGCAGTCTCTGCGTCCACGCGTGTCGGCCCGAGCTGCTGGGTTCTGAGACACGGGGCCTCGTGTCCAGGCTGAGCCACCGCCACGCTCAGCGCTGGCCCTGCCTCCTGGCACTGGCCTGGCTCCCAGGGCCGATTCCCCGGGGTGGCCGGGGGAGAGCACGGCCCCCTGGATGTGTCTCTCTGACCCCTGCCTTGGGGGCAGGGGAGGAGAGCTACTCACTGCCCAGCATCGTCAGCAGTGCTCCACGCAGCAGCTGGTGCTGTGGCAGCTGGGCCGCGCCTCGTTCTCTGCCCCGCTGATACCTGCCTGGCTGTCCTGCCACCCACAGGAGCAGATCCCACACAGACACACACACACACACATACACACACACACACACACACACACACACACACAAACACACACACAGAGTTTCCCCGCTGGAACTCCCTGCCTCGGCAGCTCACCCAGTGTCCACGCGTGGATCCCGTCCTCCCCTGGGCCCCGTCCCTGGTCAGTGGCTTCTGCCCCTCAACACCCGCTCCCAGGCCTGGTGTCCGAGAGGGCCCTAGGTGGCCCTAGGTGGCCCTAGGTGGCCAAGCGTGTCCGCGGCTGCCCCGCTGTGGCCCACCTCTTGGCGCAGCTCCTGTTTGTGTCCTGTGTAAGTTTTGTTGGTCAGTTGAGTCCAGTAAATATGGTAGGTGGGGGAACAATTCTGCACGTGGAGGAAACCCGTAGGATCATCTCTTCCTTGCCCCCAATTCCTATTTTTTTCCTGGGAAATTATCTGCATTTTCTTCTGTTTTTATTTTTTTTTTCTGGTGCAAGCCCTGGCCCAGTGCAGCCGGGGACGGGGCTGGCATGAGCCGAGCTCGCTGCGGTGGCCGCTCAGACTCCCGGCTGCCCGGGCCCTACGGCCGTACGGGGCGGGGGAGGAGCTCAGGGACTGCCCATGTGACCTTTGACCTCTGGCCACGGTGCCAGCTGGGCTTCCTCGCAGGAGCCGGGTGGTCTGCGGGGAACCTGGGGTGTGCACCGCCACTCACTGGGTCAGCGAGGCCACTCACCGGGTCAGCGAGGCCCGGTCCCGTCCTCCCGACCGCGCGTGGGTCCCCACGCTGCCACGGCTCCCACACCTTCAGCTCCGTTTTGCCGTTTCTCATGAAACGCCTGAAGCCGCTTCACCAGCTGGCGTGTCACCCCGTTCTCGTGGGAACCCCAAGAAGTCTGCCGATGCGTTGCTCGGTCAGAGATCGGAAAACCCACGGGGCAGGATCTGGCAGGCTCCCCGGGGGGCGCGAACCACACTGGGGGTTGTGACGCGTTTCCTCTAGCCGTGGGGGGGCTTCCTCTCCCGGGCCTGCCCTCCGGGGCTTCTGCCACCCCTGCGTCTGCCGTGGGAGGCCTGTGCCCAGTGCCTGCGGTGGCAGGGGCGACTTTCTCGGGGGGCTGTGGGTGCCCGGGCACAGTCCCACCCTTCTGCATGACCTTCCGCACCCGCTGACGAGCCCGTGTCGCTTCCTCTGCCTGCCCTGCCCCCCGCCCCCTCCCCGGCAGCCATGCACCTGCTCGGGGGCTCACACAGAACCTTCCGGGTTCTGTGTGGGTCTGCTGGGGAACGGGCCTGTCCGCTCGTGGTCTGGGCTGCCCAGCTGCTCCCGGCCCGGTGGCAGATGTCTTTCCTCTGGCGGCTGAGCAGTGCTCTGCCGTCAGGAGCCCCCGCTCGCGGTGCGCCCAGCGGTCGGTGGGCACCTGGGTGGGTGCCACATCTCCCCCCGTGTCCGGAGGTGCTGCCAGGCTTGTCGGGAGCAGGGTCGCCGTCTGTGTTCCCTTCTCCCTCTTGGGTCTGTGCTCCAAGGGGGTTTGTTGGCACGTCCAGTAATTCTCACGCTTTGAGGGTGCATGTCCGGTGCTAAAGTAGTAAGCAGAGAAAAGTATCTTTTTTTTTTAAAAAAAAAAGGTCAGGCAGGGGGCCGGAGTGATAGCACAGCAGGTAGGGCGTTTGCCTTGCACGTGGCCGACCCGGGTTCAATCCCCGGCATCCCATATGGTCCCCCAAGCACTGCCAGGAGCAATTCTTGAGTGCAGAGCCAGGAGTAACCCCTGAGCATCGCTGGGTGTGACCCAAAAAGCAAAAAAAAAAAAAAAAAGGCAGAACTGGGCTCAGCTCTCTGTCCCCCGCTGACTTGCAGTGGCCTTTTCCGGCTGTGGGTCATCTGTGGGCCCCTGCACGGCCGGCACTCGCTGAGACAGTGTCTCACAGAATGGGCTTCCCGGTGAAGCCGGTGGGCGCCCATGGGTGGCTTATGGGAGATAGAGGGCAGAGAGACGGTCACTCTCCCTAGCTCCCCCTCTGTCACCCTGGGAGCGGCTGGGAAGGCTGGGGCTGAGAGAGTCGGGGAGGTCAGTCATTCCCCAGGTTTCCAGGTTCTTTGTCTTTCTCCCACAAAGGAATTCCAGGGGGCTGGAACGATAGTACAGCAGGGAGGGCGTTTGCCTTGCACACGGCCAACCTGGGTTTGATTCCTGGCATCCCATAGGGTCCCCCAGCACTGCCAGGGGTAATTCCTGAGTGCAGAGCCAGGAGTAACCCCTGTGCATCGCCGGTGTGACCCAAAAAGCAGAAGGGAATCCCAGGAGTAGACATGCAGTGAGGTAGACACAGATTTCACTTGGAGGGCTCGCTGGGGGGGAGTGAAGGTCGGAGAGAGCCCCCGCCCACTCCCCTCCCCAGCATTACGTATGGAAGCGTGAAAGTCCACATCTCAGCAGGGGGATGCGGGCGACACATGTGCTTGGCCACTTGGGCACAAGCAGCACATGGGCTCGGGCGGCATTTGCGCGCCCTTCCTTTGGCCAAGGTGGCTTTTATGGGGTTTTTCCCGATCTGCCCCTGCACGGGGCTTTGGGCTGGGTGAGAGTCATTACTAGCCTGCTTGCCCAGGCGGCAGAGTTGGGAGTGGCCCACGGCCTCTTTGAAACTCCTCTCTGGGCCTTTCGTTCCTGCTGGAGCTTCTCCCGGGGGTGGCGGGGGGGCGTCCAGCCTTTCCTGGGTCTGTTGATCGCTCCAGGTGAGGGCCTATTGAGCCTTGGTCCCTGCGTTGGCAGCCTTGGCCCCTTTCCTGTCCAGCTGCCTGCATCACCAGGGCCTGTGATGGTTGCTCCGGGGTAGCGGCCAGTCGCCGGACCCTGGCCATTGCACTGCAAGTGGCCAGACTCCTGCCCAGTTTGGGAGTGTCGCCCCTGGGCCCCGTCCCTCCACCCTGTCTGCCCTGGGGTTGGTGATTTCACTCTTAGATTCACTCACTGACCTTCTCACACTCTGCGGCACCCGTCCCCCTCGGTGGAGGGGTCTCTGCAGAGAGCCTTTTGCACGCCTCCGTTTTGCTCAATGCTCGGCTCCCTCTGCACCGACCACTTCCTGGCTGTGCTCGCCGAGACCACAGGAGGCCCGTGGTCTCCCCGTCCCCGCGGGTGAGCGCTTAATGCGACCTCCGGCTGAATTAGCAGCCAGCTGAAACCAGGACAGTTTTGCTGATTCTTAAAATAGGATTGTTATAAGATTGTCCCTTGAGTGGATCTTCCAGAGAGTACAACTCTTTTTTTTTTTTCCAACTTTTTATTGAATCATTGCATGGCAGAGCCTGGCAAACTCCCCGTGGCATATTCAATATGCCAGAAACAGTAACAACAAGTCTCACAATGGAGATGTTACTGGTGCCCGCTCGAGCCAGTTGATGAACAGGACAGTGCTACAGTGCTATTGAATCATTGTGAGATAGACCCTTACAAAGCTGTTCATGATGGGTTTCAGTCATACAGTGCTCAACACCCATCCCTGCACCAGTGCACATTTCCCAGCACCAGAGTCCTCAGCTTCCCTCCCATCACCCCCTCCCCAGCCCGCCTCTATAACAGGTGCTTTTCCTCTCTCTCTCTCTCTCTCTCTCTCTCTCTGATCTACATTTAACACTCAGATCTTGTCCAGCACGATCATTCCCAGCTATTATTGTTGTCATACTGGTTTCTTCTCTATCTTACCTACCCTCAGACCCACACGCACTTGTGGTTAGATCCAACCACTGGCCAGTCCTCCTAGCCCCTGTTTTCCCTGGCCAAGGATATTAGTCTTCTACTATATATTTTTTATATACCTCAGATGAATGCAGTCATTCTATATCTGTTCCTCTCCTTTTGACTCATTTCACATGATACTCCCCATGTCCATCCATTTATAGGCAAATTTCATGACTCTGTTCTTCGTAACAGCTGTATAGTATTCCACTGTGTAGATGTGCCATAGTTTCTTTATCCATTCGTCTGTTCTCGGGCACTCAGGTTGTTTCCAGATTCTGGCTATGGCGAGTAGTGCTGCAATGAACATAGGAGTGCAGATGGTGTTTCTGTTGTGTGTTTTTGGGCCACCAGAGTATATTCCCAGAGTGGTGTTGCTGGGTCAAATGGGAGCTCAAATTCTAGTTTGTTTGTTTTTGGGTCACACCCAGCAATGCACAGGGGTTACTCCTGGCTCATGCACTCAGGAATTACTCCTGGCGGTGCTTGGGGGACCCTATGGAATGCCGGGAATTGAACCCGGGTCAGCCACATGCAAGGCATCTGCCCTACCTGCTGTGCTATCGCTCCAGCCCTGCAATTTCTAGTTTTTGAGAAACATCTGTATTGTTTTCCAAAACAGAAAGTACAACTCTTAACAGTCTTGACAGGTGCTAGAGAAATCGCCCGTGCCCTCACGTCCTCTCAGAGCAGAGTGTGCAGACTGTTCACATGGACTAACACTGTTAGAAATATTCTACACTTGCTTTCCAGGCAGGAGCCTTTGCAGGACAGGAGAACGTCTGACTTCACAGTCGTCTTAAACTCCAGGGCCCAAGGGATAGTTCCAGGGGCCCTGGCTTTGATCTGGAGCTGCTAGGAGTAGCTCCAGGTGTGCCCCCCCCAAGAGCCCCCATGCCCCGCCGATCACTCCCTTTGTTGGTAGAGAGGCATGGTGTAAAATGATGCTCCGAAGGGTGTCTTGGTTGCAAAAGCTTTTCTTCTCCCCAGTGGTCAGTCTCTGGCCAATCTCCTGGGTGTAGATTTTACTGGATCTGAGGAATTTGTGTGTGTGTGTGTGTGTGTGTGCGTGTGTTATGTGTACGTTTATATGTGTGTATATATATATGTATGTGTGTATATATAAGGTATGTGTATATGTGTGCATATGTGTATGTATATATGTGTGTACATGTGTGCATACATGCATCTGTATGTGTATGTTGCATGTATATGTGTATGTGCATATGTGAATATGTGCATATGTATATGTGTGTAATGTGTGAATATATGTGTATATGTGTGTATATATATGCATGTGTATGTGTATAATGTGTGTGTGTATATATATGTGCGTGTGTATGTGTATAATGCGTGTGTGTGTGCATGTGAGGTTTGGGGTTTGTCTTCCAGGCAGCGATCAGGAGCCCCAGGGCCGTGGGTAATTTTCACCTCCCAGCAGGAGCAGCTGCCTTCGGGGGCCTGAGGGGCCTGTGCTGGGGAACCCCGAGCTGCCCTGGCAATGTTTAGGGGACGCCGTGGTGCTGGGAATTGAACCCAGGACTGGCCCCACATGAGGCATGTGCCTCCTCCCCAGTGCCCATTCTCTCTCCCTGTCCCCCTCTTTAGTCCCCTAGTGTCCACCACTCCTCTGTCCTGGGAGCCACCGCCCCCACCTGGCTGTCTGCCGCTTCCTCCGTGCGGGTGGGCCTGCTCCTGGCCTGGCTGTCTCCGGCCGAGCGCAGGGCGGCCTCGGTAGCTGTAGTCGGAGGGTCAGGGTGACCCGCATTCCATCCGTGGGGTCGGTGTCTGTGGCCTCGTCTCCCCCATCTCATGAGGGTTTTGTGTCCCCCTCTCCCTCCTGGGCAGGGGCTGCCGGCTGTCCTGCCCTCCTGCTCCTCCTGGCCCCTCGTGCCGGGGGTGGGCCTGGGCCACCTAGGACGGGCCCTTCGCCGACACGGCAGCAGGGTGAGAGCCCCATGTCTGCCTGTTCCTGCCTGCCCTTCCCTCCCACCCGGCAAGGACCCGCTCCCCCTCCCCCAGGGTTCACGTCCGGGGGCCGGGATAGACGCTGCCGTGCTAGGGAAACTGAGGCGGTGAGGATGAGCGGGAGGCCGGCCCCGAGTAGGTGCTGGCGAAGCCCGAGAAGCTGAGTGCTCCGGGCGGGCTCGTGTCAATGGGGAGCCGACACCGCGCTCGGAGGGGACCTCAGTTGGCCGCACGAGGCAGGAAGTGCCGGGTTGGCCCAGGGGCCGGCCCAGAAGCTGGCGCCGTGGAGCAGGCAGGGGCCCGGCCAGCTGCCCGTTGCTTCCTTTCTGCGTCTCTATGTCTGTGGTCGTCTCTTCCGAGCTCATCTCGAGCCGTGGTGGGCTCCGTCCTGGGACGGGTTCGAGTCAGGCTCGCCTGGCCACGATTGTCCTCGTTCTGTGAGACAGCGAGTAGCCAGTGGCTTCGTGTCCCCGTCCAGGCCTCCCGCCTTCCTGACTCAGTCTTGGCTCTCGTGCTGCCTCCTGGTCCGCAGCCCGCTCTCCTGACGGATTCCACGCCTCTTATGTCCAGTCTGCCGTGCTGTGAGGAGACCCTCCCGTCTGCGTCCGTCAGTGGTGCTGCCTGGGGTTGGCCTGTCCTTGCTGGCTGTTGTCGCTTTGGGCGTCTGTGTGCTGTGTGCTGTGTGCCGGACACCCTCTGTGAGGTGTGTCTCCTTCCCTGGTTGCCAGGAAAGTGTGCGTGAAACGGGAATTCATTTTTTCCCCTTAAATGTCTTTCCCTTGGGGCTGAAGTGATAGCACAGCAGGTAGGGCATTTGCCTTGCACGCGGCCAACCCGGGTTCGATTCCCAGCATCCCATATGGTCCCCTGAGCACCACCTGGAGTGATTCCTGAGTGCAGAGCCAGGAGTAACCCCTGGGTGTGACCCCAAAAAATAAATTTAAGGAAAACTTAAATGTTGGGCGGCAGTTTCCCAACGAACCCACCAGGCCTGAAGTTTTCCTGGTTGGAAGCCTTTTAAAAATATTTTTCCTGTACTTTGGGAGCTGTGATGGGCCATGCTGTCACCCAGAGGGGCTCCTGCGTGACACCCTCCCCCAGAGTGGCTGCTCTTGTCGGAAGACTCACACTACAACGAGTAGAAATACAGTCTCCTCATTCCTGCCAAGTGCACTTCACAGCCTTCATCATCCCCTCCGGGCCATGGGGCCTGGAGTGACGTCACCCCGATATTCCTGCCCGTCGTGACCTCATTTCCTGGTTAGCCTTTCGAGAGGTGGATCCGTCCTATTGATCCTTTCAAAGAATCAGCTCTCTCTTCTATTGATTTTACCTTTATTTTTGTTTTTCCTTCTTACCTCCTCTTCTTCTTTTTCCTTTTTTCCTGGTTTTTAAACTATTGAGACATTTTTCTCTTCCTGTATAATCACCTAACACTGTAAATTTCCCTCTAAACACTGCTGTATTTGTGGTTTACACGTGGTGCCCAATGGTGTGTATTTTTTCCTTTCTATTTAGAGTAGGTTCCTCTTTCCCTAATGACTTCCTCTCTGACCCAGACGTTACTCAGAAATAGTTGAATTTTCAAGCCTTGGGAGGGTATGCTGTCTTTCTTTTGTCTGATTCGGTTTTCACGTAGTAAAAGAACATGCTTTGTGTGACTTTAATTCACCTGTTAACATACGCGTCCGTTGGGTGCAGAATCAGATGGCCCGAGGTGTGTTCTGTGGTCTGGACGGTGTGTCTGGGTGGATGTTCCACTGTGTGCTGGGGGGCGCGTCCTTGCTGCCGGCTCGGGTGTCGGTCAGCACCGTTGAAGCCCAGTCGAGGTGCGTGTCTCAAGTCTCTTGAGTGGTGAGGACAGCCGGGACTGGGTGCGGGGGACGTGCCCCACTGTCCTTCCCAGCACAGCGCGGCCCTTGGAGAACTGCCTGAGCCCCCCGGCTTGTCCACTCTTGGCGGGAGGTGGAGGTATGCTTCGGGTCTCTGCCCAGCCGCCCGCCACCCCACGGCCCATCACCTCCTGTCTGCCTTAGCCCTGGGCAGCCAGTCGCTGCCCTGGGGACCTGCAGGCCTGATGGGCGTGTTCCTGGCTCAGCGAGCACTTGGCTTGGCTTGGGTTTGCTCTTTGGCCCACACCTGGCGATGCTCAGGGCTCACTCCCAGCTCTGCATCAGGGCTCTCTCCTGGTGGTGCTCGGGGATCGAACCCTGGGGAGCCACACGCTGTGCTCTCGCTCCGGCCCCGTCCTGCCTCCCTCCTTCCTTGGGGCCAGGCTGGCTGCATCCGGCCGTCGGGCCTGGACGAACCCCTGCTGAGCGGCGTGGGAGGGAGCCCCCGCCCTGTGGTTGCAGGGGCGGCCACCCACCAGCACCCCCACACCCAGGCGCCAATGCACGGCGTCCCCTGAGCCCTGGAGGTGGGGGGAGTGAAGTGTGTACCCCCCCCCCAGTCTCAGCTCGTGCTCGCTCAAAGGGGCTCGCTGAGGTCAGAGGACACGGCAGGTGACCGGTGAGCCGGTGGGCGTGTGGACCAGAGGGGGCTGGGAGAGCGGGGGCAGTAAGTGGGGGTGCGGCGTGGGCTGCTGAGCAGAGTTGGGGGGCATGGGGGGTCCAAGAGCCACTCGTGTCCACTGGGACCTCACGGCTCAGCTGCACACCTCAAGGGGCCTGGGGCTGGTGAGAAAGAGCCCCCCCCACATCGAGTGAGGACGGGGGGGGGACCCAGGAGGAAGAGGGACCCCCACAGAGCAGCCAGCCTTGCCCCTGCCCGTGGTCCCCCTCTTCCCGGTGGGGCCCCAGGCTGTACTTGACCGCGTGTGCTCCTGACACGGGGGTGGGGGTCCCTTGTGCCCGTTGAACACGTGAGGGAAACCGAGGCCTCGGCTGCCGGGACAGGGCTTAGAGTCCAGCTGAGTGCTGGGCCCCCGCCCCCGGTCAGGCACCTCCCGGTGTCTCTGCCGTGCGGGGCATCGTGGTCACTCTCTTCCCAGAAGACCTTGGCCTGAGGCAGCCAGAGGCCACTGCACCCACCAGGAAGTCCTCTCAGACTGTCACACTGGCCAGGCCCGGGCCCGCCTTTAGCCCCCCCTAGACTGGAAGGAAGGCCTAATGCAAAGCCCCCTTGTCTGAGGAGCACCCGGGAGCCGGGGGGCCCAGTGGGGCAGGCGGGACCTGAGCAGGAAACTGCCGGCTGTGGGCGAGTACGACTGTGTGTGTGTGTGTCTGTGTGTGTGTCTGTGTCTGTGTGTGTGTCTGTGTGTGTGTGTCTGTGTGTGTCTGTGTGTGTGTGTCTGTGTGTGTGTGTCTGTGTGTGTGTCTGTGTGTGTGTGTGTGTGTGTGTCTGTGTGTGTGTCTGTGTGTCTGTGTCTGTGTGTGTCCGCCTTATAGGTGCTGGCCTTATACAGGGTCAGCCCCACCCCATCCCGAAGGTGGCCCCCGAGTTCCGCCAACAGTGATCCCTAAATGCAGAGCCAGGAGTGAGCCCTGATGTCATCGCGTGGGCCCCCAGCGCCCGCTCCTCATGCAAAGGGAAGGCTCAGTGCCAGGGGCAGGAGAGAGAACTCAGTCGCCGAGCTCAGGCCGGGCATGCTGGACGCCCTGGTGCCGTGCCCTGAACCACCAGGCCCCCCTGAGCACTGAGCAAGGAGTAGCCTGTGAGTACTTCTGAGACTAGCCCCTCTGCTGCCTTCGCCCTTGAAAAACAGAACTCAGTGCTGAAGTTTGCAAACTGAGTCTTGGTTCTGTTGCCAAAAAAAAAAAAAAAGTGAATTCTCTTCACAGATATGGTTGTTTTTGGAGGAGGGTGTTGCTTTAGGTTTGGGCTCACCCGGCGATGCTCAGGGGCTCCTCCTGGCTCTGCACTCAGCAGTCACTCCTGGCAGAGCTCGGGGGACCCTGCGGGATCCCGGGGATCGAGCCCCAGGGGGCCAGGTGCAAGGCCAGCGCCCGCCCCACTGTGCTCTGGCCCAGCACCTCCGGGGCATTTCTGAGGTCATGGTCACTCCTGAAGTAGTGCTTTCTCTCTCTCTCTCTCCCCCCAGACAAGGCCCCGCTGTCCAAGAGCCTCCTGCTGGTGCCCAGCGCCCTGTCCCTCCTGCTGGCCCTGATCGTGCCTCACTGCCAGAGGTTCTTCGTGTATGACCTCCAGGCCGTCAAGGATGACCTCCAGGTAAGGCTCTGCCGCGGTCAGCCCCGGTGCCTCTGCTCGCTGCCTGCCCCGCATGGTCACTCGTGCCCGCGGGCGTGGTCACTGGCGGTCCTCGGCACAGCCTGGGGGTGACCCCTGGCAGTGCTGCGGGGCCATCCGTGGAGGCAGGGGGGGCGGCCAGCAGGGGCCTGCCTCTCCCTACCCCCGGACGGAGCCCCTGGGGACACTCAGAGCCATCCCGGTGCCCGGGGGCAGGCGGGCAGACCCTAAAGGCCCCGTCACGACACGGCAAGGAAGGAGGCCCCGTGCGAGCTCCAGCCGGCCCGGCTCGAGCTGTTCCCGCGGTGCCGTCAGGACGCCGGGACAGGAGCCGATGCTGAGTGGTGCCACTGACATCATTCGGAGCTACCGAAAATAGGCGGATCCCACGGGCTGAGCGGAGACAGATGGGCCGGGGGTGGAGGGGGCGGGGTGGGGGGGGGACGGCTCTCTGCGGAGAGCTCTCGGCCCGCGGGGAGCGCGGACCTTTCGTTTCGGAGGCTCTGGCCGGGCACAGAGAGCGGCACCTCCCAGAGAGTCGCCCCAGCAGGGTGGAGGGCGGGCTCAGCTGCCCGGGTGCCACCCCCGGCATCCCACAGGGTCCTCCCAGCACCGGCAGGACTAATTCCTGAGCACAGAGCCAGGAGTAACCCTGAGCAGGGTGTGGCCTCAAAACAAAAAAGTTTCAGAAACAAACTTTGGTTTCTGTGTGCTTCACTGAAATATAAACAAGGAGTGGAGAGATGGGCTTAGTGTTTGTACTCTCTCTCTCTCTCTCTCTCTCCCCTCTCCCTCTCTCTCTCCTCCCCCCCCCCACCGGCTCCCTGCCTTACTCACTCCTCTCTCTCCCTCTCTCTCTCTCCCTCCCTCTCTCTCTCCCTCTCTCTCTCTCCCCCCCCCTCTCTCTCCCTCTCTCTCTCCCCCCCTCTCTCTCTCCCTCTCTCTCTCTCCCTCCCTCTCTCTCTCTCTCTCTCTGTCCCTCTCTCTCCCTCTCTCTCTCCTCTCCCCCCCACCGGCTCCCTGCCTTACTCACTCCTCTCTCTCCTTCTCTCTCTCTCTCTCCCTCTCTCTCTCTCCCTCCCTCTCTCTCTCTCTCTCCTCCCCCCCACCGGCTTCCTGCCTTACTCCTCTCTCTCCCTCTCTCTCTCTCCCTCCCTCCCTCTCTTTCTCTCCCTCTCTCTCTCTCTCTCCTCCCCCCCACCGGCTCCCTGCCTTACTCACTCCTCTCTCTCCTTCTCTCTCTCCCTCTCTCCCTCCTTCTCTCCCTCTCTCCCTCCTTCTCTCTCTCTCCCTCTCTCCCTCTCCCCCCTCTCTCCCTCTCCCTCTCTCCCTCCCTCTCTCTCTCCCCCTCTCTCCCTCCCTCCTTCTCTCTCTCTTTCCCTCCCTCTCTCTCTCACCATCAGCATGTGCTGCGGATGGTCTTCTGATTAACAGTGTGGAAGAGGGGCCAGAGAGACAGGGGTGAAGGCACCTGGCCCGAGTCCCACTGACCCTGGCTTAATCCCGGCAGCACCAGGAGTGACGGGGGACCCCTGAGCACCACTGAGTGCGGCTGAAAGCCCTCCCTGCCCCATAAAATAAAAAACAAAAAAACCCTCCAAATCTAAAAAAGACATAATATTAGACCTTTGAGTGGTGCCTTCTTTTTCTGCCCCTTCTATTTTTTCACCCGATTAGAAGCTGATTTAAATAAACCAGCAGTTGAGTTATTTTAAATCTCATTTCAGCAGTCGTTGACATACTCTGCTTCCTATGTAGTTACATAGCTGCTACTCCAGTAGGCTGAAAATTAAACTTTAGCTCAGGAATGTGTAATTTTGGATTTATACCTAAATTTCGGTGATTTTGTTTTATTCAGTTGCATTAGAGTGCCTGTTAGCCTTTTATTTTCAATCATGTTAGAAGTTTGAAATTTGGAATCAGAGAGATAGTAGCTTGCATGCGGCCAACCGAGGTTTGGTCCCTGGCACCCCGTAATGGTCCCCTGGGCATCTCGGCAGTGAGTCCGGACACAGCCAGGAGTGAGCCCTGAGTATCACCGGACGTGGCTTCAGGTGATGTGAGCCCTTTTTTTTTTAGTGAGCCTGATCCTAAATTATTTGACAGGGAAGTTTCTATTGTTTTAATGATATTATTGTTTTAATAATAATGGTTTACTGTCTTAATAATATAATAAATATTTTACAAGAAGCAATAATATGATTCAAAATATTTTTGAGCCATTATATGGATGTGATTTTTAATATGAAAGCATTGATCTTATTTCTGAGGAAAAACATCTGTAGCTTTCCTTTTGTGTATGCAGAATTAGTTTGTTTAGAGTATAAAAAATCAGTATAAACTAAATGGTAAGTTTGTTAGGAAGAGAGACGTGAACAAATAGTACTCTGATTTCTTATTCTCTTTGCAACCCCTGCCCAGATTTGGAGGCTGATCTGTGGAAGAATCATTTGCCTTGACCTAAAGGATGCTTTCTGCAGCAGCCTGCTGATTTATAATTTCAGAATATTTGAGAGGAGATATGGGAGCAGGAAATTTGCAGTAAGTTTTTGTGTATTTTCCCCTTTGCTACTTGGGGCATAGACAAATATTTTTCTTAATTTGCAGGGGTTTTTTATTGCTGCTTTTGTTAAACTCTTATTTTATTATTTTGTTAAATTATTAGCAGTTATCTTTGAATTACATGATCCTGTATCTGATTTGAAGAATGGACTTTATTAGTTAAAGAGAAAAAAGTTAAATCCACTACCATAATAAATAGTAATAATTATCTATAATATCAAGTATGTGGTTAGTAAAAAAATCTTGATTAGAGTTTTTAAAAAATCCTAATCAAGGATCTGAAAAAGGGATTTTTTAAATTGGACTTTACTGAAGTTCTGATCACTTCTTTTACCTCTATCGCTTGTTAAATGGTGTACTTGTTAAAAATACATCATTCTGGGGGCCGGAGCGATAGTACCGCGGGGAGGGCGTTTGCCTTGCATGCGGCCGACCTGGGTTCAATCCCCAGCATCCCATAGGGTCCCCCGAGCACCGCCAGGAGTGAATCCTGAGTGCAGAGCCAGGAGGAGGCGCTGAGCACTTCAAGCCTGGCGAAATAAAGAGATACGTTCCCCCAAACAGGCCATTTCTCCAGCGAGCTTACGAGTCACGGGAGTTCATGTCTGTGAACAGTGTGGTTCCACAGCCTCATTTTGAAAAGTCTGTCTCGAACCCAGGCTCTGGCGGTGTGCGGAGACGGGTGCTGACCCGCTGCCGTCCGTGTGCTGGTTCCCCCGGGCCCCTCACTGTCGCCCTGTTTCTCTCTCAGTCCTTCCTGCTGGGCTCCTGGGTGCTGTCGGCCGCCGTGGACTTCCTGCTCGTCGAGGCCGTGCGCGTCTCCTTCGGCATCACCGCGGCCCGGAGTCTGCCCTCTGGCTTGTGAGTAGCCCCGAGACGCGCCGAGCTCCCCGCTGGAGCCTGAGCGGTCGGAGAATAATCAGTTTAAATGTTTGAGATCTAATGAAATCACAGGGGGTCAGCAAGTTAGAAAAGAATCCAGTGTCCGCTGTTGACGTTTTTATCATGTTCTCGGAACAGTCTTTTTTACCCTCGTTCCTTTTTTTTTTTCCTTCCTTTGGGTCTCAGCTTAGAAATTTCCATATTTTAGAGAATTTTTTCCATGAATTTCATGTTCTGTTTCTGAGGATAGAGTTGGTTGGTGTGTTGTGTCGTCGCTATGTCTTTGTAGCTTTGTGAGGTGTGTTTAGGACTGTGAATTTGCGTGAAGTGTAAAGTAGATTTGCTTAGGACATACAGTCAATTTGAAGGTATGCTTTTGGTTTGGTTTCCTTCTGTGTGGGGGTTTGGCTCGGGGGCCTCACCTGACAGTGCTCAGGGACTCCTCCTGGCTCAGCGCTCAGAGTAGCTCAGAGGTCACTTTTTTTAAAAATTTAATTATATATTTATTTATTTATTTTGTATTTCTATTTATTTATTTATTTTTTTATTTTATCACCATGTGGAAAGTTACAGAGTTCTCAGGTTTATGTCTCAGTTATACTGTATTCAAACACCCATCCCTTCACCAGTGCCCATATTCCACCACCAAACTCCCCAGTATACCCCCCGCCCCCGCCCCCCACCCCAACTGTATAACTGATGAATTTCACTTCATTTTCTCTTCACCTTGATTACGTTCCATATTTCAACACAAAACTCACTATTGTTGTGGGAGTTATACCCCCAAACAAGATAAACCTACTAAGGAAGCATTTGATAATTAGTTTTCCATTAAAAGATTGTATGTTTTCAGGTTTTAGAAAAGGTCGGATCTGTCCCAGTCCCGAATCCCGGAGCCATGTTAGTTGCTGCTCAGTGTCGCCAGAGCTCCATCTGGAGAAGGTGTGCTGGTTGCACCTCCTCCTTCCGGCTCCCCGGTGTTGTTGGCCCCAATTCGGGTCCGGAGCATTTTCCGGGCCGCGTTGCTCACCAGAATGCCTGCCGCTTCTCTGTTGATTGTGGCAAGATGGCGCCAATGGTGGATTGAGGGCGTGACTTCCGGTGGCCGGGACCACTTGGAGTTTTGGGCTGGCGCCGCCCCACTCCAGTGCCCCCCCCCGCGGCTCGGATGTGTCCCAGTCCCGAATCCCGGAGCCGTGTTAGTTGCTGCTCAGTGTCGCCAGGGCTCCATCTGGAGAAGGTGCAGAGGTCACTTTTGGTGATGCTCAGGGGACCACGCAGTTGGGGTTTGAACCCGGGCTTGCCCCACGCAAAGCGTGTGCCCCAGTCCATTTAACCATCTCTCCGGCCCTCAGATTAAGCTCTTGAAGAATGATTTTGTTTTTTTTCCCCTTTTCTCTTTGCTGTGCTGGAGATTGCCCCCAGGACCCCCGTCTCTGAGTCACGTGCTGTGTGCCCTGAGCCACACCCCCAGCTTCAAGGGTTTTTATAGAGTCAGGTATCATTTATGTCCAACAAGTCAGGTGTATAAATTCATCACTTTGTAGCCAACTTTCCAAGGCGACCTAGCCCAGCACTTTTATAGTCTGTACACCTTTGGGAAACAAAACAAAAAAGTAGCCATGTCGTGCCTGAACCCAGTAGCACCAAGGAGAAGAGCAGTGAATGCATATAAACGACCTAAAGCATTTCCGAGTTGACGGTCTGAGTCTGCAGTTGATGATATACTGTGAAATATCAGTGTTTCTTAGACCCTGTGTGCAGTAACTTCAGGCTTACTTAGATCGGTTTCTGAGGATGGCTGGGTCATTGATTATGCTGCGATTCCCACTGACTCTGGAGCCCCGTCTTTAGAATACAGCGATCTAATAATTTTCTCAGTTACACTGCGCCCTGGGCCCGGGGCTCCTAGGAGAAGAGTGGGCCACACTCCCCCCCCGCCCCCAGGGCTGCGTCAGCTGCCTCTGAGAACAGAAGGTTCTTGGTGCCAAGGAGAGACGACTGAAGCTCCGTCTGGTTCCACTCAGTTTCCCTTGTGTCCCCTGGCTGTGCTTGACATTTGACGGAGGCTTGAGGGCACTGCCCTGCCCTGGTGGAGAATAGCAGCTCATCAGCAATGGCCGTTTGGGTTCAGAGCAGCACCAGCGCTGCCCGGAGGGCTCTGCGTTTTGCCCTGGGGACGTCTCAGGCAGTTGTCCCTGTCCCCGGGTGGCGGGAACCTTCGAGCGTGTCGTGGGATCTCAGTTGAGTCACTCTGAGACACGGATAGCATCATAACTTTTGATTCTTGTTTATGATGGTTCCGGTCTGACGGCTTCTCCCCCTCACCGAGTTAATGCGACAGAATTTTATGACAGTTCTATGTTTGTACAAATGATAGTTCTTTGTGGAATTCCAGTAACTGGTATGCGAGAGATCGGTTAATTTAACTTGGAGGTCATAGGCCCATTTTTATTCTTAAAGCCGGAAAGCGTTTGCCTGTTTAAGTGGTTGCAAGAGCTACAGATTTAAATAAACTCACAAGCTCTAACGTCCCCATTGGAAAAGCTGGCAGTGATGATTCAGCCGTCGCCGAGAGAGAACGGGCTTCTCCTCGCTTTCAGATGGTGAGGCGTGGCAGGAGGAGTCTTGGAATGCAGGAACTTTGAGCATTCATGCCAGGGAACATGAATGCTTCCATTTCGTAACTATATATATGTATATGTAACACATAAAAATCCATTTTGGTTTGTTTCACAGCCTCAGAAATTCAGGAAATGACTCCGCTTTCCTTTCCTTTCTTTTCTTTTCTTTTTTGTTGCTTTTGGTTTTGTTTTTGAGCCACCCCAGGCAGTGCTTGGGAGTTACTCCTGCGTGCTCGGGGGCTGTAGGGAGGCTGAGGATCGGACTCGGGGTCTGCTGCGTGTAAGGCCAGCGCCCTCCCCGTGGTGCCGTCGCTCTGGCCCCTGACTCTGTCCTCCTTAACGTTCTCTACTGGCAACGCTTCCCCCCCACACGGCATTATCCTTCTTTCCCATCACGGCCCAAATCTCTCTCCCCTCCACAATTTTCTCTTTGGGCAGGGGTGGGTGGGAGAGGGGTGTTGGTCACAGCTGGTGATGCTCAGGGGTCACTTCTGGCTCTGCTCTCAGGGATCAGTCCTGGTGGTGCTTAGGGGACCACTGGGGTGCCGGGCGTGGAACCTGGGTCGGCGGCCGCAGCCGGGCAAGCGCCCACCCCGTGCTCTGTCACTCGTCCCCCCTCCCGCCTAGTTTCTGCAGGAACTCTCCGGCAGTTTCCTGGCAGGGTCAAGGCCTTCCGTCCCCGCAGCTGGTGGCCAGTCTTCCCTCCCCGTGGCCCCCGGCTCCTTCCGCGGCCCCCCACCACTCTGGCCGGATCTGAGGCTTCCCTTCCGCCGCCTCCTCCTCCCCCTCCCCTGCGTGCCCGGGTCCCTCTGTGGACATGGGGGAACAGGGTGGTGCCAGTCTGCCCCCCTTCCCAACCATACTTGCCCCCCCTTCCCAAAACCTCCTGGTGGGCTCCAGACCCCCCCAGCCAGCAGCTCTCCCAGCCACGGTCCCAGACGGGCCTTTCCCCACCCGCCAGCTTCTCTTTCCGCTCCGGGTTGACCTTGGGCAGGACTCCAGCTTACGTGTCGCCAGCACAGGACCCCGCGCCCCTCTGGCACCCTTACAGTGTCGCGTCACCGTCCCCAGGTGCTGTGTCCCCTGGTGCGCCTGCCGGGGCCGACCTTGTTCCACCGGCTGTGGGGGCACACTCACACCGGGACCCGCTGCAGGCAGGGGGGGGGACGGTTTCCGAACTGTCCCCTGCTTCGTCCCCCTTTCTCCTGCCTTGGCTTAGCTGCTCGGGTCACCGTTGCCTTCAGGTTTACAAAGCGAAGTACCCGCTGGGCCACGGGGACCTAGTGACCCCAGCCTGAGGCACGGCTGCCCGGGGGTGCAGATGGTTTTCAGAGGGTCACTGTTTACGTGCCTGTTTGTTTTTTTCAAATTGTCTGAAAAGTCTCTGACCTTACTCCGGATGGGTCAGCCGTTTCCTGCTGTGCTCGTGAGCACTGTAGGAACATACAGGGCCCGCAGAGCACAGCTCTCACGCTGCCTTTCGGACTCGCCCCCACCGACGCGAGTTCTTTTCTGAAGAAGAACTCGGAAAATCCGCATCACACGCTAAAAATAATATTTAACTGGGTGTTGGATGTTCTGGACTGGAGCGACAGCATAGTGGGTAGGGTGTTTGCCTTGCACATGGCTGACCCGGGTTCGATTCTTTCATTTCTCTCAGAGAGCCCAGCAAGCTACCGAGAGTATCCTGCCCACATGGCAGAGCCTGGCAAGCTCCCCGTGGCGTATTCGATATGCCAAAAACAGTAACAAGTCTCAGAATGGAGACATTACTGGTGCCCGCTCGAGCAAATCAGTGAACAATGGAATGACAGTGCGACAGTGCAGTTGGATGTTCTGTTGTGGGAACTCGGACACATTTGTTCACTTGGTTGACTCCGTGTTTTCAGATTTAACTCCTCTCCCCCAGAAAAGCAAGTGAAAAGACAAGTCGGTGCTTAATAGATTTCCTAGCAGCAGCCGCACCTGCCAAGTTGACGGCCGGCCCCGACTCTCCACACGCACCAGAGACGGCGTATCAGATGTAGGGGGTGTTTTTCCTGCTTCGGAAATGATTGTGCCGCTAGAGCATCTCGCTCACTTTTCAAGCTGAGACCCTCAAGAATTTTTTCTTGTTCAGAGAAGATGTCTTTGTAGCTCCCTGATTCCTTTATCCTGGGTCGCCGTGAGAATGGCCCTGTGAAGCTCTGAAGCTTATTGCAACTGGCGACTGACTGGAACAGCAGAGCTTGTTCTTTAGCGGAGCCAGTCACAGAACCTCTTTGCCTCTGTAAAGTGCTGTTTCCTGATTCAGTTCCCTAGTGTCTGTCTGTCTCTCTTTTTCAAGGCTGTGAATTTTCCCTGGTTAGCTATTAACCTCCTTCTATAATCAAAGGATTATTTGATTCTAAGCCTCCTTAGAAGGTGACCCTGGGGCCGGAGATACGCTACAGTGGGGAGGGCGCGTGCCTTGCGTGTGGCTGACCCGGCACAACATCCATTCCCCCGGGAGCCTGGCCCAGAGAATGTCTGATCGCCATCATGTGTGGCCCAAAAGCTAAAAAGAAAGAAAAACAAAAACAAAAACAAAAATGCAATCGTGTTAAGGCTAGTCAGGGTGATCTCGCAGAGGCAGGAAGCTCTGGTTGAAGCAGTTGCACACTTCCATTTAGAGTCATATGGGCTTCACAGATGTAGGTTCACTTCCTTTTCTTTTCAAATGGAGAAGTTCATTGGTCTGCGGCTGTGCTAGGGGAACCCGAACGGCAAGGCTCAGGTCAGAATCCAAGGTTGGAGCTCGTGCTCGGGATGCAGCGACATGTGCCCTGGGAAAGTCGGTCTGTCTCTGTGATGCGACGTGTAATCACGTGGGAGCAGTGCGCCACTGCAGGAAGACCTTCCCCCTGGCCTCAGACACCCGGTCTCACGAGCTGTCCTCGGGCTCCGGAGGAGAGTAAGGTGTCAGGCTGGGTTTCCAGCGTGGGCTTGCAGAGAGCTGGCTGCAGAGTGAGCACTCGGCACGTGAGCACCCAGCGCCTGAGTTTCCGCAAGTAGGTGGGTGGGGGGCTGCAGGCAGGGCCTCGCGTGCCCCCTGCTCCCCTTCCCCCCGTGTGCTTGCTCCCTCCAGTTTGCTCTTCAGCCAGGGACAGATGAGCAGTGGAACAGATTATTTGAGTAGTCATCTTGGAATTTTGGTGTTTTTAGGACGTGAAGCGTTGGCCCTCGAGCAGCAATCTCGAGTGTAAATTAAACCAACGGGAGCTGCATCTAGCTGGAACGTGTTTAATGGAATGCGTTTGACAGTAGCTGCATTGTAGTTGTTTTTTTTTTTTGCCTCCTGACTTAGTTGGCAGCAAGAATCACTCGCACATAGAAGTAATCTTGGGTGGGGGTGTGGTGCCAGCAGCAGGCCAGCCTGTACCTGCGGGGCGAGCGCATCAGCAGCCTGGTGGTGCCTGCAGGCTTCCTGATACCCCAAAATTGCCGCTGTGCGTCTGACCAGACCCTGACAACTCAGGACCAAGTGTCCTGAGAAATGAAACGGCCAAAAGTTAGGTATGTGGAAACTACACCCACAAACCACCTCCGGCTCAGCCACACAAGCTCATTTACCCGCCTTGCTTCAGAGACCCATAAATAAATCTTGAAAGAGATCAAAAGCCACAGTTAATCTTGGACCCGCACAGACTGAACAGACCAGGGTAAATCAGAAAGGGGAGGGGGGCGGCTCAGCCTGGTGTCCACCCAAGCCGAGCCCAGGCAGCCAGATTCCCACAATCCGTAATCGCCGCCATGCCCCCAGCCGTACCCCACCATCTGAGGACAGAACTCACCGAGACACAATCTGCTGAAAATTCAGGTATGCAGGTTTTGTGACTGAAATCTCCAGGCTTTCTTGGGGCCGGGAGGGGCTACCTCCCCCCACCTCCTGTACTTCCGGAAGCCTCGGCAGTCACGTCCGTACCCAAAGCTGCCCCCTAGCTGAAAAGCTTCTCCAGTCTTATCTTCCTGATAAAAAATACGGAAAGCCCCACACAAACCTGTTGACCTCTTGTCACCTGGATTGGATTCCCTCCCCACTCATTAATCACGCAAGTGCTCTATGTGGGTCATCACGAAGCCATGCAGATGCCTTCTCCATGAATCCAAAGCAATATTTATTCGGCTGCTTCCGAATATTTATTCGTGCCCCTCTTGCCACGACAACCTCCTCCCCCGTCCCGGACCTGTTCTCACAGTGCGTTCTTCAGGAGCTGGGGGCGTGGGCCGGTGGCAGGGTTCCCAGGGCGAGTTGCGACCGGGCCGCGGGGCGGGGCCGGGCTCCCTGCTCAGAGCATCTCGCTGTGCACGTGGCTCAGTGACCGGAGGCTCCCGGAGCGGACGCTCTTCCTGCGCACGCTGCGCAGGTAGTTGCGGTACAGCATGACGCTGATGACGCGGGCCTGGAACTGCTTGGACACGATGTAGTAGAGGATGACATCCAGGCAGGTGCTGAGGTTCATGAGGAAGGCGGTGAAGGCGCCCCAGGGCCCGGGCCCGCCGCCGCCCTCCTCCTCCTCGCCCGCCCGCATCTGGAGGGCGACGCACACGTGGAAGGGCGTGAAGCACAGCAGCACCTGCGCCACCAGCGTGGCGATGATGCGGATGGACTTCTCCTTGACCTTGGGCTTCAGCCGCGACGTGCGGCCGCGCAGGAGGCTGTGCACGATGACCAGGTAGCAGCCCAGCATGATGCCCAGGGGCGTCAGGAAGAAGAGCAGCAGCCGAGTGAGGGTGAGCGCATGGCCGGCCCGGGAGTGCACTGCCTCGAACAGCTGCCAGCACGTGGCAGCGCCGCCCTCCCCGCCGGGCTCCCCGTCCAGCAGCTGCAGGGGCACGGTGACGGCCAGGGTCATGGCCCAGACGCCCGCGCACGCCAGCGCGGCCTTGCCTGTGTTCCTCAGCTCCTTGGCGTGGCGGGGCTGGACGATGGCCATGTAGCGGTCGGCGCTGATGAGGGCCAGCAGCCAGAGCGCGATGCTCGGGTAGAGGGCCGTGAGCGTCCCCAGCACGTGGCACAGTGGGCGCCCGAAGGGCCAGCGGCCCTGGGCGTGGGCGGCCATCCGGAAGGGCAGGCTGCCGACGAAGACTAGGTCGAGCAGCGCCACGTTCATCATGTAGACGGTCACCGTGGTCCTCTTCTTGGTGGAGCAGCTGAACACCCACAGGGCCGTGGCGTTGACCAGTAGCCCGATGACGAAGATGCAGCCGTAGAAGACCAGCGCGGCCACCCGGTACTCGTCGGACTCTGGGCCGGGGGCCGGGCCCCCCTGAGACTGGTTGTGAGGGAGCGTCATGGGCCCCGCAGAGCGACCTGCACGCCGGGGGGGGCACCTTAGGGGGGCGTTGCCGGGTGGATCTCGGTGTGTCTGCCAGACAGAGAGAGTGTGCACAGAGGTCAGGCCTTTGCCTGCACGCGGCCCGCCCCATCCCCAGCTTCCCGTGTGGTCCCAGCACCCCCAGGAGTCATTCCTGGGTGCAGAGCCAGGCGCCTCTCTGGGTGTGCCCCCAAAAGAAGAAACAAACAAGCAAACACAAAGGGCTTTCCCGGGGCTGGGCTTCGGGGCGGTGGCACAGCGGCTGCCTTGCCCACGAGGTTCCATCCCTGGGCGCCGCCAAGGAATAGTCCTAATCTCCGAGCACTGTCACAAGAGGACCACGCTCCCCGGAAACAAGGCACTCAGTACTGACGCCTGCTGTCTCGCTTACCTGTTCAGCCGACTGTCGCGTGTCTGCTCCCCCCCCCCCAGAGACCAGCCTTTTCTCTGGGTGCTGTTCCCTAGCGTCCGTCCCCCCCCTCAGCTTTCTGGGGCCGGGCCGAGCAGGCTGAGGGAGGGGCCCTGGGGTTTGCCTGTTAGAGTTTGCCCCCCTTGGGTGACTTCTCGTCTGGCTCTGACAGCTCGTCCTTACGGGCTGGAGCCGTCCCTGGTGGCCGTGGCGCCGAGGGTCCACTCCCACGCCTCTCTGGCACTCTTGCGTGCCCGAGGGTGGGGGGTAGGGCCGGTCGCCCCCATCCTGCCCAGCCGTCCTGCAGCCCGGATTCCGTTTTGCGTCTGAAGCGCGGGGAGGGAGGCTCAGACTGGCTGCTCGGGAATTCTCCTTGGGGCGGCCCAGCGCAGGCCGAGTTGGGGCCGGCGGTCAGTTCCTCTGGGCCGTGCTGGCTGAGGGCAGGGGAGGGCTTTGGGGCCCTCGGCCTTCCCCTCTCCCCTTAGTGTCAGTCAGGCCTGGTTCATATCTGGCTCTGTTCTCCTGGGTTATCCCAGCCCGAGACTCTGTGTCTAGTGCTCCCAAACCCAGTAGGAGTACTACGGAAAATTTAGGGGAAAAAAAAAAAAGGAAAAAGAAAACGCTTTCCTACCAGGGGGTGTTGGCCGTGGTTGTTGGGGCCACTGACCCCCCCGGGGGTGGGACTTGCCCGTGACACTTCACGCAGTGACTTAAAAATAGACACACCACAAAGGGGGAAGCTTGCGGAGGCCGGGGGGAGTGGGAGGTGTCTGAAGTTTCCTCCAGAAACGTCACTTGGCCCCGGGGCCTGGCTCCGGCCAGCCCCCAGGCGGTCAGTAGCGAGAACGGGGAAAACGGGGGAGTGGGAACGGTACCTTTGCTGGGCGGTTCATGGTGGCTTCGGTGCTCCCCCTCCCTCCCCCTCCCCCGCCCCCAGCGCCCAGCCAGTCCCTGGCCTCTAAGCCAGCCGGGATGTGGGGTCAGACCCTCGGCACCGGGTGCGACTGCCGTACCCGTCACGCTGTGTAGAGCCTTGAGGCCCCCAGGCAGGCGGCGAACACTGCTTTGGGCGCTTTCAGTTTGAGATCTCCGTTTCTTCTTTTCGGGGGTGGCGGGCAGGGGCGGTGGGGTCGCTATACCCAGCTGTGCTCAGGGGTATCTCCCGGCTCTGCGCGCGCGGGTCACTCCTGGCGGGACTCAGAGGGCCACACGGGAGGCCGGGGAACGAACCGGGTCAGCTGCGGGCCAGGCAGGCCCCCCCCCCCCGCTGGGCCCTGGCTCCAGCCCCTAACTCTGCATTTCCAAGTAGCCGCAGTCACAGTGTCAGCGAGTTTTTACATCCCTTTTCCCCTCTTGGCTTCCCCCCTAACCACCACCCTCCTCCCAGTTTCGTCCCGTTGATGACATGCTCACAGATCGTTTCCGGGGAGACCCTCCCGGGCCCCCTGCCCCCAGCCCGGGGCCCCAGCTGTCACATCAGGGACAAGCGATGCTTGCGTTCAGACAGCAGGGCAAGACACACACACCCAAGGCCTTGTTGGCGGAGGTCTGAGGAGGGGCCGCTCTCGTGAACGGCTTTCGGCCCCACGGCCCCTTCTTCCCTCTCAGCCTCTGGGTGCATTTTGCAAAAACGCTCTAACTGGAAGCCATGGACAGGGACTCCTCCGTGGGCTGACGGTCGGTCCCATCAGCGTCCCCTCCCAGGTGGCCTTTCCCCCACGTGCAGGGCGGCGCTGCAGAGGGTCCCGCCATCAGACTCTGAGCAGAGGTGCCCCCCGTGTGCCCGATCACTCACTGCATGTCCCCCAGAGTCTCGCTGATGAGTTAAAATGAAATGATGCTTGGACAAGGCCGGCTGCCCTCCGGCCAGTGCCTGGGGGATGGAACGAGCCCACTCACCTTCTCGCCATCAGAACGCCATGCCGGAGGGGCACATCCCGGGACCCGGGTCCTGTGGGCGAGACCTCTGCGTCGTGGGTGCGGGGAGGGCTCTTTCTAGAAACGCGCTCCTCTCCGGCAGGCCCCGTCGCCTTGAGGAGTTCTGTGTTGTCTGGGCCTCGGTGGCGGCGGGCCCGGAAGCTCTGAAGAGAGGCTCGCTCGCGTCTGACTCGGCCCTGGATGTGGTTTTGCCCTTCCACACACGATTTGTTTATGAGGTCACACGTTGCAGAAACTCGGCTCCAGGCGCCGGCGAGCATTTAAAGGGAGTCGGACGAGGGGAAGGAGGCCTGGCTTGTTTCGCACCCACGCTGCGAGCCTGCCTCTCCGGAAGGAGCCGGCGCGGGCCGGGGCGGTCTGTCCCCTCGCGGCTGGCCCCGGGTTCCTGACCCCTTGGTGTGGGCTTGCTTGGCCCAGGGCCCCGGGAAGCCAGGCCCCTGTGCCCGCAGCCCTGCGCCCGGCTCTGGGGCCCTGGGAACCGAAACCAGCGGAAAGGAAGCGGCGCCACCCAGCACCACCCCGGCCCCGGCCGCTGTTACTTTCTCTTTCCCCAAAGCTGCCCTACGGTATGCCCTTGGTATGGGGTGTGCTGAGCCCTCAGCTTGCAGAGGGTGCGAGAGCAGAGCCCTGGCTGCACCCCTGCGCCCCCCACCCCTGCTTTCTCCTGCAAGGAACACCCGCCCCGGGGCTGGAGCCATAGCACAGCGGGGAGGGCGTTTGCCTTGGAGGTGGTTGACCCGGGTTTGATCCCCGGCATCCCATATGGCCCCCCGAGCACCGCCAGGAGTGATTCCTGAGTGCAGAGCCAGGAGTGACCCCTGAGCATCGCCAGGTGTGACCCAAAAAGGGGGAAAATAAAAAAAGAAACACCCGCCCTGTGGGGCCTTACAGAGTAGCTCAGGGCAGAGCACAGGCCGGGCCTGCGGACTCCACTCAGGTGCAGCCTGAGGTCTCTGCCCGCCCCAGAACGGAGCCCTCCCTCCCCGCCCCCACCCCCCAGCACGGAGCCCTCCCTCCCCACCCCCACCCCCCAGCACGGTGCCCTCCCTCCCGCCTCTGCCCTCCCTGCCCCAGCACAGAGCCCTCCCTCCCCGCCCCCACCCACCAGCATGGGCCCTCCCTCCCTGCCCCCACCCCCCAGCACGGGGCCCTCCCTCCCCGCCCCCACCCCACAGCACGGGGCCCTCCCTCCCCGCCCCCACCCCCCAGCACGGAGCCCTCCCTCCCCGCCCCCACCCCCCAGCACGGGGCCCTCCCTCCCCGCCCCCACCCCCCAGCACCCCCAGCACGGGCCCTCCCTCCCTGCCCCCACACCCCCCAGCACGGAGCCCTCCCTCCCCGCCCCCACCCCCCAGCACAGGGCCCTCCCTCCCCACCCCCACCCCCCAGCACGGGGCCCTCCCTCCCCACCCCCACCCCCCAGCACGGGGGCCCTCCCTCCCCGCCCCCACCCCCCAGCACAGAGCCCTCCCTCCCCGCCCCCACCCCCAGCATGGAGCCCTCCCTCCCTGCCCCCACACCCCCCAGCACAGTGCCCTCCCTCCCCGCCCGCCCCCAGCAGTGTCAGGTGTGATCCCAGCCCAGCAAAAAAAAAAAGTCATTTCCTCTCTTGCCTTTGGTGGCAGTGGCCACACCAGCTGCCGCTGCGGTGGTGGCAGTGGGTGCGTCTGCCCTGTGTGGCCTCGTTTCTGCTCTCACCCTCCCCGGCCTCTCCGAGCCGTCCCCCCCTCGACCTCCACCCCCCGCCCCCTCCCCCGTGCCGTCATGCCTTAGAACATACTGACCGCCCCCTCGGGGGTCCCTGGGTCTCTAGCAGCTCCGGCGTGGCTGGCACTCGGGGGCTCCCGGGCTGGTGTCCGCGCCCACTGGTGGCTCCCGGGGCTGCCCGTGCTGCCCACGTGCTCGGGCGAGTCTTGCCGCCCGCCCCCCAGAGCCTCCCGGGTCCCGGCCGAGTGCACCACGCGTCTTTGCCTTCGGGCTTGCGGGGGGTCCTGCCCGGCTGGCCACCCTGTGGGGTCGGGGGCGTTGGGCGCCAGGCGCTTCCTCCGGGGGCGGGGGCAGGTGTGCGGCGTGCGGGGGAGCTGCCCTGCGGCCACTCGTGTGCAGGGCGGGGCCTGATGGACTGGGGTGTCCATCCAGAAAGCCGAGGGTGGAGGGTGGACGCGGCCCCACGAGCCGCACACTCTGGCCGCCCGCTACTCCGAGTTTCCTGGCCAGAGCTGGACCGGAGGGTCGAGCCCTTCCCTCCAGCCCTTGGGGTGCCTGATGCCACGTCTCCGGGAGGGCTTCTGGGGGTGCGTCGGGGGTCCTGCCCGACCCGGCCCACCCTCGTGCTGGTCTCTCCCTGGCAGTGGGTCCCAGACCCTCTTGTTTGGGTGCCGCTGTCGGCCAGCGCCCCCTAGTGGCACAAATTGGTCTTTTCACACCACACTGATGCTGCCGCCCTCCAGAGCTGGGGTTCCCGGGGCTGTGCCTGAGCGGATGTGGGGGTGCACGTGACCAACATGCTCGGGGGAGCTGGGGGGCCTGGGCTGGTCACCAGGCGAGAGTGGATCCAAGGCAGGGGGCCTGGGCGACCCCCATCTCACGCCCCACCCCCACCCCAGGGCTTAACTGCAGGCCCTGTCCTGGCCTTCAGGGTGACTTCCTGTTGGGGGGACGCAGAGACCATCTGGTGGGGGCTTTCGCTGGCTGCTTCTTTCGTTCTCGAACCCGGGAGTTCCGGTAAAGGAGCCTGCGTCCTTCAGACCCTTCCCTGCAGCCGTGGCGTCCTCGTGTATTTCAGACCAGGCATCAGAGACAGTTTCCTCCTTTCCAAGAGGGATTTCACGTATCCCCAGGGTCCGGAGCCTTCCCTTGGCTTATGAAATAATCAGTTTCGGCCCTATTTTCTAGTCTGATTTAGATGCTCAGAGTCCTAAGTTAAAAAAATAAAATGGGGTGAACAACTCTCTCAGGCGGTGCCCGAGAAAGGTGGGGCCACTCTTCTCAGTGCTGCCCAGCCCTGGGACGCTGGGGGGTTCCTGGGCCACCCCAGCGGTGTCCAGACCCCTCAGGGACAGGGGCCCGGGAATGGAATGGGGTCTGCTCTCCCTACAGTGCACGCCTTGGCCCCCACGCCACCCTCTGGTCCCTGAAATGGGCCTTCACTTATCTCAGCACTTGAGCTGCTTTGTTTGTCCTCATTTAGGGTCACACCAACAGTGCTCGGGCCTGGCTCTGCACTCGGGGGCTATCTGGGGGGCTGGGCATCGGACCCGGGTCGTCCACGTGCAGGGCCGGTGCCCTCCCCGTTACGCTATCACTCCTGAGTCCAGCTCTGAGCCTGCGTGGACGGAGGCCCTGAGGGAGGCCTCAGGCTGGAGCGTGCCCTATTCTCCGCCTGCTCTCAGCCCTTCCCCACCCCTCCCCGGCCCCCTGCCCCGCATGGGGCGGGGGGTGTCAGCATAGCAGCTCCGGGACGTGGGTGGGCAGCTGGCTTCCCAAGAGAAGAGGGGGTGCGTCAGTAGAAAGCCCCCGGCTAGCCTGAGGGTCTCACCCACTTGGCAGGCAGGAACCCCATGTGAGTCCGGAAGCTTCCCCCCAAACCTCAAGGTCCTGTTCCTTGGGCGCTGGGCACTGCAGGGCAGTTTCCATCTCGGGAAGGGGGAGACACTGATTAGATCTCTATCCCTCCCTGGCCCCCAGAACCCAGGGACTCAAGACCTCACCTAGAGCCGAGCTCTGGCCTCAGTGCTCGGCCCCAGCCCGCTGAGTTTCCTGGTGGTCACGGGGCAGCCGTGCCCAGAATCCTTTCCTCGCCCGCGTCTGTGTCGTCTGGGGACCATCCGACCTGCCCGTGGTGGTTGGTCCCAGACTGTGGCCGTGAGAGGGCCTTGGGGACAGGCAGGGCCCCCGCGCCTTCAGCCCCCAGAGCCCGCAGAGCCGCGGGCAGGCTGCAGGTGCCCACACTGACTCCCGGGGCACCGGGTGGAGGCCAGGCAGCGGGCAGGGGGTGGAAGAGAAGATTCATTTCTTTAAAAAAAAAAATGAATTTATTTATTTATTTATTTTTATTTTGCTTTTTGGGTGACACCCAACGATGCTCAGGGATTACTCCTGGCTCTGTGCTCAGGAATTACTCCTGGCGGTGCTCAGGGGACCCCGTGGGATGCCGGGATCAAACCTGGGCCAGCTGCATGCAAGGCAAACGCTTTTCCTGCTGTGCTGTCGCCCCGGCCCCGAAGATCCATTTCTAACGGGAGCCCCCGAACATTCTCCGCGGGGTCCCGGGCAGAGCCGGCCCCGGGCCTCAGGGGAAGATGCCGCCCTCCGCCCTGGCCCTGCCGGGTGGTCCCCCAGCCGCAGAGACGCCATTCCCGGGGCCAGCTGCCCGGCACGGGCGTCCTGGCCACGGCGGGGAGAGTGGACCGTGTCGTGCCCGGGGAGGAGCCAGGGGACGCGGTGTGGCCGAGGGCCGGTGTGGACCAGAGGGGGCCGTGCCCGGAAGTGCCTGGTCTGGTCCAGAGTGGTCTGGGGGTTCCCCACCGGGAGGGGGAACCTCAGGGTCACGTTTTCCAGCCACGCAACGGGAAGGGGGTGCCCTGAGAGGGCCCTGGAACCCGAGTCTCGCCCGGCCTCTGTGCGTGAGGGGCTGCCGGTCCCTGGGGGTTGGGGTCTGGAGAGGGTAGTGGCCGGGCCCCGCGGGCGTGAGAGCCCGGTTCCCTGCAGCAGGCCACAGGGAGCACACGCACAGCGGACAGCTCGCAAAGTGAAGTTGTTGGTCTTTTTCCCTTTCCCCATGTAAGCTAAGTGATCATTATTTACTTCTGTACTCCCCCAAGCAGTGCTCAGGGACTACTCCTGGCTCAGTGCTCGGGGGATAGCTCCTGGTGGTGCTGGGGATCGAGCCCAGGATCCCCACGTGCCAAGCCTGCGCTCCAGCCCCTCGCCCCGCCCAGGCCTCCCGGGTTTGCTCCTTTATACCCAAGCCTCTGCTGCGAGAGAAGGCGGGCACAGAAGGGAGGGGGAGTAGAATCTTTTTTTTTCTTTTTTTGGGGGTCACACCCGGCAATGCTCAGGGGTTACTCCTGGCTCTGCACTCAGGAATTACCCCTGGTGGTGCTCGGGGGACCATATGGGATGCTGGGAATTGAACCCGGTCGGCAGAGTGCAAGGCAAACGCCCTCCCCGCTGTGCTATCGCTCCAGCCCTGGGAGTAGAATCTTGACGGCATTAGAATGAACGTGGCTGGGGCTGGAGCGATAGCACAGAGACTAGGGTGTTTGCCTTGCACGTGGCGGGCTTGGGTGTGGTCCCCGAGCCCCGCCAGAAGTTAGCCCTGAGCACCACCAGGCGTGACCCCAAAACCAGAGCGACCCAAACCAAAAGTGCGGACCCTGGGTGACATCTTCCCCTGCTAGCCCACAGCCTTGCCTGCAGTGCCGGTGGACACCACTAGGTGGCAGCATAGGGCAGGCCGTGGGCAGAGCCCTAGGCGCACTGCCTCCTCCCCGTCGGAAGACCCCATGCACCTCCTTTTAGAGCTGGCCCCCCAAAGTGCGTGCCGGGGCTGGGGGGGGTAGGAGTGAAGGCCTGTCTGTGGCTGACCCGCGTCCACCCGCGTGGAATGGCCCGTCCCCGTCCACCCGGATCCGGGGCCGAGAATTCCAGATGCGTCGCGGCTGGGGAACTCGACGGTGTGCGCGTGGTTGTAGGCTCTGCCCGGCACGGGGAGGGGCACGGGAGAGGTCCCAGCCACGCCCAGGAGCGGGAGAGATGCCTTTCCCTGGACACCACGGGCCGCTGAGGAGGAGGGTCTTGGCCGAGGGGCCCCAGGAGGCCGTTTCCCGCCTGTTTGGGCACTTGCCTTGCACGTGGCTGGCTCGGGTTCGAGCCCCGGCACTCGAGGGTTTGGCGGAGCGGTCGGTTTGGACACCCCGACGTCTGTCTCCGCGGAAAGACTCTGATGGTAAGCGGAGCCAGCGCCCAGCTCCGTGGGGCCTGGCGTTGGCCCCTTTCGTAGGCCCAGGCCTTTGGGTCTGCATCAGGCCAGGGGCTGGCGTCCACTCCCCCTGCGGGTGGCGGCCCTGGCCCCCGGCCTCTTGCTTGCTCTCACTCTGGTGACCGAGTCTGGTGAGGAACTGCACCCGGCCCTGGGCCTTCCCCGCGAGCACTGCCTGGCCTCTCCCGGTGATGCCGGGTTGAGAGGGTTTGCCTCAGCCGGGGCCACCGCTAGGGGGCGCTGTGGGGCTGCTGGGGTGGCTGGGGACGGGCTGAGGGGCCGAGCGTGTCCCTCGATCCGTGCACCCCCTATGCCCGGAATAAACAACTTAGCTCTTTGGGGTGGGGCTGGGGGCTCAGAGACTCCCTGCACGCAAGGCCCCACACCCCCCCCAGCCCCTGCCCTGTGAAGGAGGACAAGAGCCTCCGCCTCTCAGGGCAGCCCGACCGTGGGCCCCTCTCGGGGACGGCTTAGGGGGCCGTCTCCAGGTCAGCCCAGGCTGGAGACGGAGAGCACTGTGCTTGTGAGCCAACTGGGGGGGCACACGGGACTCGCTGTCCGTCTCTCCCGCCATCGCCGCTGCTCCCTGTATGTCCGGTGTCTCCTGGCCGCGGCCAGTGCTGGGCTGGCCCTCTGCTGCTCTCCGCAGTCTCGTGGTGGCAGGTGTGGGCTTGGCCTCCCCCTGTCCCACGGTCTCTAATTTGCATCACCAGAAAGCATCGCCATTTGCATGTTCGCCGTTTCCACGACTTCTGGCTCCCCCGCCCCATCCTCCCTGTGCTTTATTTTTCAATCTATTTTTAAAAAGATATGTAAAGTGTTACAGAGCCATTCATGATTGAATTTCAGGCCTGTAACATCCCAACACCCACCCCTCCGCCAGTGAACATTTCCCAGCACCAGTGTCCCTCCCATCACCCCCACCCGCACCCCTGCCTGCCTCTATGGCTGGTGCTTTTCCCTTCTCTCTCTCTCTCCCTCTCTCTCTCCATCTCTCTTTCCCTCTTCCCCTCTCTCTTTCCCTCTTCCCCTCTTTCTCTCTGTCTCTCTTTCTCTCTCTCTTTCTCTCCCTTTCTCTCTCCATCTCTCTTTCCCTCTTCCCCCCCTCTCACTTTCTCTCTCTCCATCTCTCTTTCCCTCTTCCCCCCCTCTCACTTTCTTTCTCTCCATCTCTCTTTCCCTCTTCCCCTCTTTCTCTCTGTCTCTGTCTCTGTCTCTCTGTCTCTCTGTCTCTCTGTCTCTCTCTCTCTCTCTCAATCCTCCCTTTTAAGCTTGGGTTATCTTCTTATTTCTGAGTTGTCAGAGTTCTTAAAGTTCAGACACAAGAGGCAGGGGCAATAGTACAGTGGGGAGGGCATTTGCCGGGCACACAGTGACCTGGGTTTGCACCCTGGCATCCCGTATGGTCCCCCCCACACCCTCCAGTGCCAGCAGGAGTCATTCCTGAGTGCAGAGCCAGGAGTAAGCCCTGTGCATCACTGGGTGTGACCCAAAAAGCAAAAATTTGGACACGAGGTCAAACTTCGAATTTACATATGCTCACCACTTTTTTTTTTTTTTTTTTTGCTTTTTGGGTCACACCTGGCAATGCACAGGGGTTACTCCTGGCTCATGCACTCAGGAATCACTCCTGGCAGTGCTCAGGGGACCATATGGGATGCTGGGAATCAAACCCGGGTTGGCCGCATGCAAGGCAAACACCCTCCCCGATGTGCTATTGCTCCAGCCCCCATCACGTGGGTGTTTGTAGTGGCCTTTTAGTCACTAACATGCTTGGGGCCGTACCTGGAGATGCCCGGGGCTCACTCCTGGCTCTGCACTCAGGCATCAGCCTGGCGGTGCTCTGGGGTGCCGGGGACCAGACCTGGGTGGCTGGCATGCACGGCCAGTGTCCTGCCTCCTGGACTGCTGCGCCGGCCCCCGTCTCTCCTGAGTGACCCTCTGGGTGGATACAAATCGCGTCCTGCCACCTCCCGAGGGCTCGTGAAATCTGCGCTTGATCTTGTCCCAGTGCTCCTCACCGCCTCGGGAATCTTCGAGAATTTCCCCGGTGGCTTCTGTAAATGCCACGGTGGCGTGTGGGCGACTGTTATCTGATCTGTGTGACCTGGCCCGGCCTGCCCGAGGTGTCTGTGTTCTGGGCATGACGAATCACTTCCTTAAATGTGGCCATGGGGGACTGTCCAGCTGCCCCTGCCCTTCCCCCGACCCACGGGGACCCCCCTCACCGGTCTCCTTCCTGCATCGTGCGTCTTTCACAGTCACTGTTTCCCACGCGCCCTGGCCACTCTCGGGCCACTCTCGGGCCGGGGCAGGTGGTGTCGGGGCCCGTCCCTCAGGGCCTCTCTCCCCTCGCCGCTGGCCGCAGCCCCGGCAGACAGAGCCCCCCTGCCGCCCCGCCCGCTCGAGAGGGGCCTGTCTGGCTGTGGCGGCCCCGTGGCCGTGGCCATGGCCGTGGCCGCCTTGCGGCGTTGATCCTCAGGACTCACGGCGCTGCCTTGGGGTGGACACTGGACACCTGCAACCAGAAATCCCATTTTTCTCTTTTTTTTTTTTAAAAAAAACAACTGTTTTTTGGCCCACACGGAGCCGTGCTCAGGGCTTCCTCCAGATGCCAGGCCCAGGGTCACTCCTGACGGGCCTGTGAGGTTCCGGGGGTCGAAGCTGAGTGGGCCGTGTGCAAGGCCAACGCTGGACCTCGGTCATCTCTGCTCTGTCTCTCTGTCTCCCTCCCTAGCTCCTTGTCTCTCTGTCTCTGTGTCTCTGTCTCTGTGTCTCTGTCTCTCTGTTTCTGTCTCCCTGTCTCTTTCTCTCTGTCTCTCCCTCCCTCCCTCTCTCCTTCTCTCTCTCTCTGTCTCTGTCTGTCTCTGTGTCTCTGACTCTTTCTTTTTCAGTCTTTCTGTCTCTGTTTCTCTCTCTCCCTCTCTCCTTCTCTCTCTCTCCCTCTCTCCTTCTCTCTCTGTCTCTCTCTGTCTCTCCCCCCTGCAGACCCTGTGTCGGGAAGCGCTGCCCCGTGGGCGGGCCTAGTCCTGCCCCCAACGCCCTGTCCTGGGCTTCCCGGCTCTGTCTTCGTGTCTCCTGGTGACCTTCTATGCTCTCAGTGTGCGTGACAGCTCAGCCTGTCTCATCACTTGCAGTGGACGTCTGGGCCCCGTGTGGGCCCGGTGGATCTTTAGGCTTCCTGGACCCCACTGCGGGCGGCCCCCACGTTCCAAGGGCCTCCTCCTGAGCCCCTGCTCCGCCCCCTCCAGCGCCTGGTCCGGGCGCGGGCGCGGACAGCGTCAGGCTCTCTGGGCTCCTGCTGGCTGAGTCCCGGCCGTCTGGACGCGGGGGGGATGGACGGACAGAGCCACCTTCAGCTACCGGAGAGCTGCCAGGGGCTCGGCTCCAGGAGCACTTCCTGGGGAACTCGGGCCCTCCCAGACGCGCGCACACACACATACACACGCAGACTCACACATGTACTCACATGCACACTCAGACACACACACTCATGCATACATACATGCACACTGCATACTCACACACACGCATACTCACAGAAGAAGCACGCACATGCACACATGCATACTCACATATACATACACATACAGAAGCACACACATACATGCACACACGCATACTCACACGCACACATGCCTACTCACAAAAGTACACACATACACACACATAGTCACAAGCACACATGCATACTCACGCACACATGCATACTCACATGCACACATGCACATGCATACTCACGCTCACACGCACACAAACTTACACTCCTATACACACGCACACTTGCACACATGCACACACATTCACACGTACGCAGACGCACACACGCATACTCATACACACATCACACATACACGCACACACACACACATACCAATGTACACACACACTCAGACGTGCACACACACACACTCTCTCCCTCCACCCGCATGGTTTTCATTTCCTCCGCTAATTCAGTTTCTCCCGGGTTCCTTTTCCCCCTTGTTTTCTGGACGTTGGGGACTTCCCAGTCCCCTGGAGCTGAGGCTGCCCTGGGAACACTGGGTGGAACCATGTGGCATGGGGCTGTTGGACTGTGGGTTCACGGGGTCAGCAGGATGGTCCCTGTGCTGCCCCCTCCCCCCCCGCCTCCAGCAGGACGCCCCGCACCCCGTGCCCCCGGCCTGACAGGGGCCCTTCCCCCAGGCTCGCTGTTTGGGGGCATCTACCTCAGCCCCTTTACTGTTCATTCATTTATTTATTTTGGTTGTGGTGGTGCTCAGGGCTGACTCCCGGCTCTGCACTCAGGGATCACTCCCGGCGGGCCGGGGGGACCCTCAGGGGTGCCAGGGAAGGCACCCGGGCTGGTGGCGTGCAGGCAGGCGCCCTCCCTGCTGTGCTGTCCTCTGGCCTTCAGCCCCTCTTTCTGCCCCTCCTTTGATCCGGCCCCTTGACCCTGCCCTCCACTCCACTCCCCTCCCGGCCCCGCCCCGCCTTCTCTTCTCTTTGGCGATTTGGACCCTGCCGTGGCGCTCAGGGCTCCCTCCTGGCTCTGCACGCAGGAATCGCTCCTGGCTGTGCCTGGGGCACCCGTGGGACACGGAGGATGGGACCTGGGTTGGCCCCGCGCCCGGCCAGCACCCTGCACCCTGCCGCTGTGCTCTCGCCCCGGCCCCGCGGCCTCCAGTGCCCAGGGCGGGTCTCTGGGCGCCGTGGTCCTGCGGGCCACCCGCTCTGGCTGCTGCAGGTGCTCCTGGCGCGGTGCCCGGGCGGGGCTGTGGACAGGCCCCACCTGAACGTGTGAGGGAACCGCCCCGGAGGTGCCACCGCCGGGCGCTGTGGTCGTGGCCAGCGTCAGCCGTTGGACGTGTTCAGGGAAGTGGTCTTGTGGGCGAGGGCGGCACGAGGTGGCGGTTGGTTTCTGAGCCAGGCCCAGATTCGCCTGGAAACACAGAATCACGGCCTGAGCCATGGCCCCAGCCGGCAGCAGTGGAGTCAGGGGCCGGGGCCATCGTCCAGCGGGGAGGGAGGTGCTGGCCTTGCACGTCCCGTCCCTGGCGGTGTCCCGTAGGGTCCTGGGTGTGGCCACAAAACAAAAAAGAAAAATTATATTTCCCTTCTTTTTCTGCTTTTTGGGTCACACCCAGGATGGTCAGGGGTTACTCCTGCCTCGGCACTCGGGAATCACTCCTGGCGGTGCTCGGGACCATATGGGATGCTGGGGGTTGAACCCGGGTCGGCCCTACCCACTGTGCTGTCGCTCCAGCCCCTCTCCTCTCTTCCTGTCCTTTGGTGGGGTGGTGTCCCGGGAGATGCCTGGTGGGTGGGGGGGGGGGGAGCCCAGGGGCCACTCCTGGGAGTTCCCAGCTGACCAACCGGAAGGTTCCGTGCCTGGTCCCCAGGGGTGGAGGCTGCACACGCCCTGCAGGGTCGGGACCCCCCCCCCGGCCGTGCCAGTGGGGCTGGGGGCCCCAGGGCTGCACCTGGTGGTCCCAGGGCCCGCTCCATGCTAGCTCGCCCTTCCTCAGGCAGAGGCACCTGCCAGCCGCTGACCTCGTGCCCTTTGACCCCGGGCTCCAACAGGTCCATGTGAGGCCGAGGGGCGAGGCCAGGCACAGCAGGCTCTCCGGAACAGGGACCCTGGTCCCCGGAGTTGGGTCTGGGAGTGACTCCACCCCGACCCCAGACCTCCTCCTGTGGGGGAAGGCCGAGAGCTGGCAGGCGCCCCGTCCACGCCTTTGGTCCGTTCACTTTGTCCGGTGGGTTCTGGTGGGCGTTTAGGCACCCCTCGTGGGCCTGCCGCTGTGTAGCAGCTGCCCCCTCGCCCCTCCTCGCCCCTCCCCGTCCCTTCCCCCCATGCTCCCAGCAAGATGGAGGGAAGCAGCTTTCCTCCCTGTTCCCAAGAAGGAGAGACGGGAGACACAGAGCCCTGCCGGGAGGCCTCGGGCAGGCCCCCAGTCTCTGCCGCTGGCCCTTGCTGCCCTCAGAGCAGCCCCGGGGACGGGTCCCCCCGGCATCGAGGGACGGAACAGCCACACGAGCGCGGGCTGTGTGGCCCGTGGCCTAGGGCGGAGATGGACAGTGAGGGAAGGAGGGAGGGTGGACAGGGCACGCGGCAGTTGGCGGGTGAGCGGGGTGGGGGCGTAGGCAGGGGAGGGTGAGCGGAGGTGTGTGTGTGGGTGCTGGGGGCCTGGCGGCCTGTGGGCAGGGGACGGGGGATGGACGGGAGGACGGTGGCCGAGCGCTGGGCGTGTCCCTCCTAGCCCTTTCCCCAGGCTGACCGCCCGTGGCCCCGGAAACTCTCCTGCCTGTCTCCCTGCCCCTGGATTTTTTTTTCTTTACTTCTAATTTTTTTTTTAAATTTTCAAAAAATTGAATCACCATGTCACTGTGAGATAGTTAAAAAGCTTTTGTGATTGGGTTTCTTTCATGCAGTGTTCCAACACCCGTCCCTCCACAGTGCACGTTCCCGCCACCGGTGTCCCCTGTGTCCCTCCTGCCACCCTCCCAGCCGGCCTCCGTGGCAGGTGCCTCCCTCTCTCTGTCTCTCTCTCTCCCTTTCCCTTTCCCTTTCTCTCTCTCTCCCTCCCTCCCTCTCTCTCTCTCTCTCTCTCTCTCTCTCTCTCTCTCTCTCTCTCTCTCTCTCTCCCCCCCCCTCCCTTTCCCTTTCTCTCTTTCTCTCTCCCTGTCTCTCCTTTCTCCTCCCTCCCTCCCTCTCCATCACCTTTGCAATACAGACACTGTGACTGCCCCTGACTCTCCAAGGGCGGGTTTGTCACAGGGGGCGGCTGGGGGCAGCCTGGAGCAGGGTGGGGGGGAAGGGGGCAGCAGGGGGCGGGGAAGCGGCTACATGGGCTCCGGGCGGTCTGTGCTCCGGTTTCCCGAGGGCCACCTGGAGGTGGGGCGGGGGCCTTGGCGCCAGAGAGCAAACCGCTGCCCACGGGACCCGCCCGCTGCCCACTGCGTCCCCCACCCACCCAGGGTCTGTGCCACACCGCAGGCTGGCATGACTCACCCCCCCGCCCCCCGACGTTTCCTCCCCACCCCCAAATCTGTTGATGCAGGCGCTTCTGGTTCCCCCCAGCTGCGCGAACCTCTGCCCTCCCTCCTCGCCGCTGGCCCTCTCCTCGGAAGTCAATCTCTCCTTCCTCTGCCGCCGCGGTTAGTGCCAGCCCGGGGCCGAGGGCGCTCTCCGGCTCTGCAACTGGTGGCGTTGCGGGTGGGACGGGGCCGCTCCTGGTGCCACTTGGCGACTGTGCAGTGCAGGGGCTCCCGTGCGTGGACGGGCCCCCACCCCAGACACACCCCCGTTCACAGTCGCTCAGAATCTCCTTCCCCAGCCTCCCGTCTCTGCTGCCTTGCTCGGGAGCAATGTCCCGGGGCGTCAGTGGGGCACACACCCCGCGGGGCCCCTCCGGGAGGGTCCGGACGCCAAGGCAGAGGGCCCGGGAGAGCGGGAGTCTCAGAGCGCGGGAGGGCGGCGCAGCGGGGGCCGTGCCTCCTGCCCAGAGGGTGTGGAGCCGCATCCTGGCCTCTGCCCGCTCCCTCAGGGCCCGTCGGGTGGTGTCACTAAAGGGACGCTCCTGAGGAGTGCGTGGCCGTCCGCTGAGGTCCAGAGCTGCCCAGAGCAGGAGGCGGCTGGGGCGGGGGCCAGCAGCCTGGACAGAGCTCGGCCTCCCGGCCCAGGCCCGCGTGCCGAGAGCTTTCGTGCAGGCCGGCGTCACTCGTCAGAGACTCAAATAGCCTCGGGGGAGGCGCTTGGTGAGAACGCATCTCCGACGGGTCCAACATCTGCTCTCATTTCTGCTTTTTGTAAGATTGTTTTGCTACCCAATTCCTTTATTTCGGGCCTCTTCTTTGTACTTGAAGCATCTGAGAACGTGCAAAGAGTTTCCAGCGCAATAGGAAGTCGATTCTAATTCTGACATGCTAAAAAAAGAAAGGAAGAAAGAAAAATTAAAAAAAAAAAAAAGAAAGAAAGAAAAGCGCCAGTGTCCTTTGAGGGCCGGGCGAGCCTTTGACGCTCCGTCGGGCCAGGTGGCAGCCGGCACAGAAGGAGCGGAGAGCCCGACTGCGTTCCAGATTCATTTCCTGTTCTTGTTTATCGTTGGAAAGTTGTATCTCATGAGAGATTGCAGGTTCAGATCATAGTATGATTCTAAGAAAGAAAAAAAAAATGCCGACGAGCCGGCCAGGTCCCGGTAACCACGGCAACACACCACAACACACGGAAAATAGCGCCGTCAGCCCTCTGGGGCCCGGCTCCCCTCGCGGGAGGTGCCGTCGCCCTCTGGGTGCCTGGGAGGCTGCCCTGCCCCGCGCGAGAGGGAGCAGAAGGGGAACGGCGTCTCCAGGAGCAGCTCCACGGGCCTCGCGCCCGGCTCCTCATGCCCCGTAGATGAGGACCACGAATTCGGAGGGGGCGGGGACCCAGGCCAAGTCCACATGCACGGTGACAGCCGTGCCGTGCCCCGGAGTGGTCCCGCCTGCACCCCTGCCGTCCCCCGCGGCCGTCCTCAGGGTTCCAGGTGTACAGAAAACAACTCGGCCGAAGCTAGGCTCATCGGGCAGGAGGCTCGGGCCAGTGGCCAGTCGCTTCCCCAGTGCTCCCTCAGTCCTCGGAACCGCAGCAGGAGTGACCCCTGAACCCAGAGCCAGGAGGGAGCTTAGAGCGTGGCAGGGGTGGCCTAACTTGCCACCTTTCCACCCCCCAAATAAGAGAAACAAACCTACAGATACGCCCTGTGAAAGTGCCTGCTGGGACTGGAGCAATAGCACGGCGGGGAGGGCGTTTGCCTGGCACACGGCCACCCCGGGTTCGATTCCCAGCATCCCATAGGGTCCCCTGAGCACCGCCAGGAGTCATTCCCGAGTGCAGAGCCAGGAGGAACCCCTGTGCATCACCGGGTGTGACCCAAAAAGCCGAGAAGAAAGAAAGTGTCTGCTTTCTGGTCAGTGTCTGCGCCTTCCTCCCACGGGGCCCTGCTGGTTCCGGCCGAGGGGTTTCGTGTCCCGCGGCTTCCGGGTGGCAAGGGGGCGTCGCTGCAGCTCGCCCAGAGCCCGTGCGGAGCCTCTGGTGAGAAAGAGGAGGCCGTGGGAACCCGGGGGTGGCCGGGGTCACAGCCCTGAACCTGGCACTCAGGCGAGGCGTGCCGGCTCTACCTGGCCGCCCCGGGCCGACTTCTGTTTCCAGGCCCTTGCTCTTGTGTTCCCACTGCAGGAGCGTCATTTCAGTGGCCAGCGTAAGAAACAGAGTGTGTGTCTTTGTTTTGTTTTGTTTTCTGGCGCCGGTTGTTGCCAGCGAGAAGGAAGGTGGATGTGAGCACGTGAGGCCCTTTCCCGGTCTGATTCACACGCTGCTGCTGAAACGAGAAAAGTGCGGGTGAAGCACGGCGGGGGGGGGGGGAGGGACAGTTTCCGAGGGGGGAGGCCCAGGGTGGGGGGAGGCGCACCCTCACTCAGCCCGTGGGCCGATCACGGAGGAAAGGGGCCCCGGGCAGTTTCTCAGAAGGTGCCTGCTGGCTGCTGCGCTCCGTGGAAAGGTCTGAGCCAAGTCAGCCCCTGCGAGGCGTTTACGGGAGTGCTGGAGACCCCCACCACGCCCCCCCCCCCCCGCCCTCTGCTCTGGCACTTTCTCTGTGTCTGCGTCAGGGGGTTCTTGCTGACTCTCGTGAGGGTAAAGTGTGGAGATCACGGCCCCGTACTTCTAAATATATCAGATTTTCCTTTGCAATGGAAACACAAAGGTATGACTTCTTCCTTATTTGGTGATTTTCCAAATTGCTAGCTTTAAAGCAGAAATCGGGGAAATCTCTCCCCACACACTGCCCCGTTCCATCCAGCCTGCATCTGGGGTCCAGGGGTTACAGTTTCACTCATCTGGAAACATTTCTCTTTTACAACTTGTTTATGTTGACGTTTGAGTTACTTCAGATTTCTGAAGGTGTAATATCAGATAAAAAAAAACAATGTCCTTCATATTTTTCTTGATACATACTCTATTAGCTTTTTATACTTATTTGAAGTTTTTTTTGTTTTTGTTTTTGGGCCACAGCTGGCAGTGCTCAGGGTTTAGTCTTGGCTCTGTACTCAAGGATAACTCCTGGTGGGGTCTGGAGAAACTTGGGGAACTGTATATGGTGCCAGGGATTGAATCCAGGCCGGCTGTGTGCAAGGCAGGTGCCCTCCCTGCTTATTATCTCTCTGGCCCTATTAAAGCTTTTTATTTATTTTCTTGCTTTAGGGTCACCCCCAGCGATGCTCAGGGGTCACTCCTAGCTCTGCACTCAGGAATTACTCCTGGAGATGCTCGGGGGACCATATGGGATGCCGGAAATTGAGCCCAGGTCGGTCATGTGCAAGGCAAACGCCCACCCCGCTGTGCTATCGCTCCAGCCCCTAAGCCCTTTTATTATGGAAGATTTCCCTCCCCAAAGCCAAGAGAATAGTAAACCGAGCCCCTCGCCCAGGTTCAATAGCATTTTTGCCACCCTTCCTTCCTTTACTCCAGAGAAGTACAATGCTCTCTTACTCAAGCTTCGAATATTTAGAGACAGAATACTTATATAACATTTGTTTAAATCCATCTTGAAAGGTGACGTTTCCTTACGCAAACCCTATTCCTTTTCCTAACGGCAGTCACGACTCCTCAGTGCTGTGCTCTTGGAACAGCCATCAGGCGGGCCCCTGTTGCCTTGGCGACCCTGGACCCGACTGGGCTGTGATGCTGTGTGTCCTGCCGCTTGTCCTCCTCTGGTCCTGGGGCAGCTCCCTCAACTGGGTGCACACAGAGCTGTGGGTCAGGCTGGGCACCCCTGTAACACCCCTGCCCCCTCACACACACGCACATGCACACACACACACACATGCACACACACACACATCGGAAGAACCTGGGCAGGGTCCTCATCATTGTGACACACACACCCTCGTTTCTGGGCCAGCCCCGCAGACCCGTCTCGAGGGTCCCGACGGTGGGGGTGATGGACCCGTAGCCCAGGAAGGCGCCCGCTCGCTTCCTGCTTGCCCGGGTCTGTTGCTGGGGTCGGAGGCAGCAGCGTCCCCTGGAGGGCCCCCAGGGGCCCCGAGCACAGCCGGGAAGGGCGCCCACCCCCATAATGTCTTCTCGACATCTGGTTTCAGCTGTGTATGGGGACCGAGCCGTCCTCCTGGGTCCGACCTCCTCATACTTGAACCGGGTTATGGTTTACCCGCTTGGCGCCACTAGGGTTTGTGCCCGTTGACCCCCGTCCAAGTGCGGGCCACTGGCCGTCCAGGCCGGCTTTGTGCCCGATCTCAGGCGCGTCTGGCAGATGGACCCCTGAGCTGGCTCCATGGGGCTGTTTCCCGGCCCACCTGCTGCTGACGACCCTGTCACCCAGTGCCACCCCATGGTGAGGACTCCTCGAGGGGCCTGGGGGTCCCAAGCACCGCAGCCTGGGGGCCCCCGCTAGCCGAGTGTTTCTGGAAGTGGCGCCTGCCCCCCCCCCCCCCGCGTGGCCACCCCTCGCCTCCCCCTGGAACTGCCGGGTGGGAGGCTTTGTCACGGCCGCAGACCCTAGTCCCCAGCGCGCGCCTGGTATCTGAATCACGACATAATCCGGACGTGAGATTGGCGCGTGGGACGACAATGCAGGTCATTCTCCGAGAGAGGGGTGCCGGGGGACCAGCCCGAATGGGACCCGGGCCCCGGGCCCTGACCACCGTGCTGTCGGCCCAGCCCCAGAACTGCCAGACTTGACTCGTGCAGCCCAGATGGGACAGCCCTGCGCCCGTGTGGGCTCTGCGCATCGCCTGCTCACACGGTGGAGAAGGAAGGAGGAGCCCGTGTCTCTCGCCCCTGCAGGGGCCTCCGCTTAGGTGTGGGGGGAGGGCCCACGAAGGCACGGACCCCAGGCCAGGCGGTGGTGAGCGGGCAGCTCTGAATACCAGCGGGGTAACGTACCCCGTTGATAAGAGCTCTGACATCTCAGACAACGTGGAGATGGGCCGGTCAGAAGCTGTCAACCCAGGGCTGGGGCCACTGGTTCCCAGCCGTGCTGGGCTTATCTGTGTGAGAAAGGGAAGCGGCGGGGGGAGAGATAGGGGGGCCAGCGGCCAGCAGTGCTGGGAGGGCGGGACGGGTGGCCAGGCTGCGTGTCTGGGCAGGGGGCGTGTCTGGTCTGCTGGGTCGTGGCTGCGTCGTTTCCTTGTTAGCCGCTCAGACCGTCCCCCTTGTCCGAGGCACCAGCCCGGCCGTCTCGAGGCCACGTGCAGTGTGAGGTGCCCCCTGGCTGGTAGAGGCGGTGGGGAGGGGGCGTGGGGGGAGGGCTTCGTGCCCCATTTGTGGCCCCCCGGAGTGCCGGAGACCCCTCCCAGCGCTGAGTGTTTGCGCCCCAGCAGCTCAGGGCTGTGCGCTGCCCAGAGGGACACCGTCCAGCGGGGATGGCGTCTGCCCTGCACCCAGCCGGCCTGGGTTCGGTTCCTGGCACCCCCTAGGGCTCCTCGAGCCCCGCCAGGGGTGATCCCTGAGTGCAGGGCCAGGACTCAGCCCTGAGCACGGCCCAAACCCAACAGAGCGGTGAAGCTCCAAGCCCCTGGCTGGTGTTGCTGGCCGGAGCCCGCAGGCCACTCACCCATGGTGTGACCCCGGCACTAGCTCGGCTGCTCCGGGGCTCTGAGTCCTCACGGCTGTGCCGGCCGGAGCCGCAGGGGGGCAGGCGGGTGGCTGCCTTGCACGCGGCCGGCCCAGGTTCCGTCTGCCCGACGTCCCGTGGGCTGCCCCGAGCCCCGCTGGGAGTGACCCCCGGAGTGCAGGACCAGGAGTCAGCCCTGAGCACCGCCGGGCGGGGCCCCCCAAACAGCAGTATCCCACAGAAACGGGCCGTGACGGCTCAAGCCTCAGTGCTCCCCCTCCGCCCCCGAAGCCCCGGAGTCCACGTCGGCGTCCTGCAGGAAGGTGCCGAGCTGACCTCCCTGCGGTGGCGGGGACGAGTCCCAGCCTTAGGGAGTCCCAGCAAATGGACTGACGGGGCCCCCGTGACTGCCCCCCTTTGCCTTGGCAGCAGTGGCTCTTGGGGAGGGACTTCCTTTGGGGGGTGCCCGTCGGGTGCTCAGAGAAGCGGGGGGCACAGGGGTACGGCGCTGGCCTTGCCTGTGGTGAGCCGGGGTCACCCCAAGAATGACCAGGATTGTCCCCCCCACACCCCCCACCCCCACCCCGGGGCACAGAGCCAGGAGCCCGCCCCCAGCACCGCCAGGTAGGACCCAGAATCTGGTCAGGAAGGGAGGGAGGCGGGACGGTGACTGTTGCTCCCAGCGGCTGGCGCCAGCGCTGGAGAGGGACCAGCCGTTTCCCCTGCGGTGGCGAGGCCGCCTTCCCGGGCCGCGGCAGAGGGTGCCCACCGCTTCCTGCCGACCCGGGCAGCTCCGCCAGGCCCGCGGGTCAGGCCTCCCCGGGGCTAAGTGAAGGGCAGCGCTTCCCCTCCCTGAGGTGGCCTACCGGGACGCACTGCCGTGATACCGCGGGGGCCGCGCGGAGCAGCCAGGGGTTCCCTGGCAGGCGCGTCTCCGGGGGCAGCTCCTGGGCAGCCGCCTGCCCCGGCTGCAGGGGTGGAGGCACCGTCACCCGCGGCACCGGCCTAGCTCACCCACTCCCGGCTCCCCCACCCGCCCACCGAGGGGTCCTTTTCGCCACCAGACTAAAAGTGGGGACTCGGAGGCCCGTGTGGGACCCGCCAGCCTTCCCCGATGCGCTTTCCCGACTCCTCCCCCCACCCCCCCCCACCCCCGCGCCTTGGAGTCGGTCACTCAAGCCTCCCCTGGGAAAAGGGGGGCGGGCAGGCGAAGAAGAGTCGTTGGAAGAAGTAACCACAGAGAACGGCCTTGACCTCAGAGCAAGCCCAAGCACGCTGGATAAAGGGGGTTCGAGCACATTTTGATCGATATTGCGAATATCAGATGTCAATGGTGTCTGGTGAGAGTTTGCATCAGACGGCCTTGGTGTCAGTACACGGCAGCCAGGCCCCCCGCCCCGCAGCAGGCGGGCGGACACGCACTCTTCCGTGCCCCCGGAGATCGTCGTGCAGGCTACGCCACGCATCAGGACACTCGGCAAGTTTGAATAAAGTCACAGAGATTTTAATAATATAAAAATGGTGAATTGCCGTCTCTCCTCCTGGGCCGTGTGGAGCCCAGGAGCGGCTTTCAGCCTCGCGCCCGCGTGTGTCTGTCAGGGGAGTGTCTGCTCCCGGAGCCGCAGCTCAGCGCCCGCCCTCCTGCCCTCCTGCGTCACTGCGGTTTCGTGAATGGCCGAGGCTGGTGGGCGGGCAGGAGGGCGGGCCGGCCGGGGCAGGCCAGAGAGCAGAGCTGCTCTGCAGGGCAGCTCGGGTTTCTGTGCAGGGTTTCGGGCTCTATTTAGCACTCCCCCCAGCAGGGCGCAGGGCTGCCTCCTGGCTCTGTGCTCAGGAATCAGTCCTGGCAGGGCCCCGGGGACCCTGCGGGGTGACCTCAGCGGCTGGACTCTCTCCACAGCCCCCGGCTTTTTGAAGTTGCTGTTTGTTTACTTTCAAAGATGAGCTGGAGATAGGCTGAGTGTCTGCCTGCTTTGATAGTCCCGATGGCCGGCGCTGGAGAGAGCCCTGGTGGCACGGGGGAGGGAGGAAGTGGACGGCTCCGCACACACGAGCCGGGCCTCCCGCGCTCCGTTCCCACACGCAGGAGGATGTCGCGCCGAGGACGCCCTTGGCCCCTGCCCCGTGTCCGGGAGGAAGCGCTCGTGCTGGCTCCCTTTGATCTCCCAGGAAGCTGCTCTTTCGGATCCAGCTCAGATGACCCCTTGCCCAGAGTGTGGGAGTCTGTCCTTTTCGCTCCCTGGGAAGGGCCCCCGGGAACTGACGGACCGGCCCTGAGACCCTGCCCTCACCCCGGCGGGCATGGCCAGGCCCCAGGTCGGCCGTGCGTGGGATGAGCGCCCCACGCCAGCCGCTCAGCTGCCGCTCCTGAGGATGACTCTGAGAGAAAGTTCTTCCCGGAGGGCCGGAGAGGTAGCGCAGTGGGTGGTGCCCAGGTCCCACCCCTGGCCATCTGAGATGGTGCCCCAGGCATGCAGGGGTGACCCTGAGTGCAGAGCCAGGAGGAAGCCCTGAGCGATGCCGGTGGTGGCCCCAGAACCAAAACAGAGAAGAAAGTGTTTCCCGGGAATGAGCCCTAAGACCTGCAGTCTGGCTCTGTGGGGGGGCCACACCCAGTGACGCCCAAGGGCTGACTCCCGGCTCCTGGCGGTGCTCAGGGGCCCCTGTGGGGTGCCAGGGGTCGAAGCGGGGTCAGCTGCGCGCACGGCAAGCACCTCCCTGCCGCGCTCTCGCTCCGGCCGCCCCAGCAGGCTGGCTCACGGGGACGCGTTCTCGCTTGTGTTCAGTGTTCAAAGCTGGCGTGTTGCTGATGTAGCTGTAGACGGGCGCCCGGGCGTTCTCGGACCAAGACGCCATTCAGGCACACGCACGCAGTGTCTCAGCCTCCCCCTTTCCCCTCCCTCCCGGTACCCGGGCTCTTAAAGTGCAAGCACAGGGTCCTAGCAGCCCACCCTCACCAAGGAAACATCTCCCAGAGTGTGTGTGTGTGTGTGTGTGTGTGGTGTGTGTGTGTGTGTGTATGTGTGTGTGTAATTCCCAAGAAGAGTTGGGCACCTGAGTGCCTCCTGCCATGGCCTGCAGACATGTGTGTGTGTGTGTGTGTGTGTGTGTGTAATTCCCAAGAAGAGTTGGGCAGCTGAGTGCCTCTTGCCGTGACCTGCAGACTTGTGTGTGTGTGTGTGTGTGTGTGTGTGTGTAATTAATTCCCAAAAAGAGTTGGGCAGCTGAGTGCCTCCCACCGTGGCCTGCAGACGTGTGTGTGTGTGTGTGTGTGTGTGTGTGTGTGTAATTCCCAAGAAGAGTTGGGCAGCTGAGTGCCACCCGCTGTGGCCTGCTCGTGGTGCCCGGTTTCAAGTCTGTGCTGTCGGGGGAGGGCTCGGGGCCTTCCTCCCCTCCCCCGCCATCGTGGTTGCTCTCCAGAATGTGTCCCCGTGTCTGCATCTCCCTGTG
>NC_073302.1:294005741-294028241 GCF_027595985.1 Sorex araneus
ACCAGGGCTGAAAGAGAGAGTTTTTGGGGAAGGGCTTGGGCCTTGCACATTCTTGCACATTAATCAAGTCCTTACACTGAAAGATTCTCTGAGCACAGAACTAAGAGTAACCACTGAGAACTGGTGGGTGCCCCCAACAAAGCAAGCAAACAAACAAGCAAACAAACAAACAAATGTCCGGGTTGATTTTGTGATAAATAGTATTAATAGAAAAAAATAGAAAAATATTGGCTATCTGCTGCCAATAATTAATGTTTTACCCTACCTAAAATACTGTTTGATTTTCTAAACAAAAAACACAGACTGGATAAGATTAAACTAAGTCTTAAAAAATAACCTTACAGCCAGACTTTAGTTGATATTGCTATAAACAGCAGACATAAGATTTCTTAAAATTGCTTATTTGGTAAATGCTAGGCTCTGCAGATTAGGTTTTGAAATGTCTATATTTTTATTATGCAGTATACTAAGACTGTTCTTTGTTTTAATTTTAAATTATGAGTCAGCCCCTTACCTTCACTCGGATTTTTGTGTGTCTGTGTCATGATTTAATTTGGGTTTTCTTATCTAGTGCCATGATTTAATTTTGGTTTCTTATCTCTTTCTGTGTTCCCTTGTTGGAAGAGCATAAATCAGAATGGCAAGGGTTGTCTCTTTGTCACAAACCATCATAAATAAGCCCGAAGAACAGGCCATAAAAATGTAAGAAATTCTTAGATTAAAAAACATGAGTAATGTTTTCTACCCACCTGGTGTTCAGAGGTAAAAGTACAGTGTGCAACTAGTAAATTATTAACACTTTTCTACCAGGGATTTCCTCCTTCCCGAGACTCTGTGGTTATTAGTTTTAGAAGGTGAGAGGTGCTAAACATGATCAACACACTTTATAATTGTGTATTTTAAGGAGGAATAAGATAATTTATCCTAATACTTCAACAATTATGATAAATATAAAACAAGAGTGTCTAGCATATTTTGGGGGAGAACAAAGAGTTTGATCTATTGGAAACACATTTTCTTTCTTTTGTTGTCCCACACTCAGCGGTGCTCAGGGCTACTCCTGGCTCTGCACTCTGGGGTCAGCCCCGGTGGTGCTCAGGGGAACATCCGTGGTGCCAGGGATCGAACCCAGGTTTGACTTGAGCCAGACAAGTGCCTTCCTCGCTGGGCTCTCTCCAGACTCCTTTTTCTTTTTCTTTTTTGGAAATCACTCAAGGAGACAATTCTAAGAATGCAAAAGTGAAAGCAGCTTCTCTGGGCTTTATTTCTTTTTCATCTCTAGCCAGCATCCAATAGCTGTCATTCATTGTTCATTCATTCATTCAGTATTGAACACCCACTCTTTTTTTTTTTTTTGCTTTTTGTGTCACATCCGGCGATGCTCAGAGGCTACTCCTGGCTCTGCACTCAGGAATTACTTGGGGTAACTCGGTGCTCAGGGGACCATATGGGATGCTGGGAACCGAACCCGGGTCAGCCACGTGCAAGGCAAATGCCCTACCCGCTGTGCTATCGCTCCAGCCCCAAACACCCACTCTTAGTAGGGACAACACACAACCAACAAGCGTCCAGGGGACCAGCCCCCAGGGAGATGGCAGGTGGGAATGGGCGGATACAGAGGTGGACGCGGGGAGGACCCACGGGCAGCTAGATGGGGGGGTGCAGAGCCTTTGCACGAGGAGACTCGATTCACCCTGGGGCCTTCCTGGAGGGCGAGTGTGGCAGGGGGGAGACGGGTGTGGCCGGGAAGCTTGCCCAGCTCAGCTTCTCTCCGTCACGCGTGAAGGAGTGGCCGTGGGCCTGCTCTCAGCCTGCTCTCCGCGGTTCACTCCGGCACCTCCACGTGTGCATGAAGAAACACGGGCTGCGGGGCAGCGAGACCCTGGCAGCCCGGCCTTGGGGCCTGCTTCTGAGAACGCCCATTCCTCAGAGATCCCGGGGTGGACGAGGCCCTTAGAGAGGCCCACAGAGAAGGGGCTACTATGTGAATGATGCTTGGAGGGCCCACTCGGGAGGGGAGATGCGCGCTGAGAGTAGACTATGGACCCAACAGGATGGCCGCCAAGTACCTGTATGCAAACCACAACACCCAAAAGGAGCGAGAGAGTAAGAGGGAACGTGTCTGCCACAGAGGCGGGGGCAGGGGGAAGGGGTGGGGGTGGTGGGAGGGATACTGGGAACATTGGTGGTGGAGAATGGGCACTGGCTACTCGATCACTGTATTGTATGACCGAAGCATAATCATGAAAGTGTGTAAATCTGTACCTGTACATCTCGGTGATACATTAAAATAAAAACAAATAACAACAGTGGCCGTCAGAGGGGCTGGAACCATAGTGCAGCCGGGAGGGTGCTGGCCTTGCACGCGGCTGACCGGGGTGTGACCCCCAGCATCCCATGTGGTCCCCCAGCCAGGAGTGACTGCAGAGTGCAGAGCCAGGAGTCAGCCCTGAGCATCTCGTAGTGTGGCCCCCGAACCCAAGTAAGATCAACGCCCACAGCCAGGGTCGCATCCCCGCTCTGGGCCAGGAGTTCGGGCCACGGTCCGGTCCGGCTGGAACCTGGGTGGCCGGGCCCAGCGGGCCAGGGTGTGGAGCAGGAGCCTGGGCTGGGGCTTTTCTCGGGGAGGGATGGGAGGGAGCCTGCGCTGCCCGCTGACCTCAGCTGACTTTCCAGCGGCCGGGCCAGGGGGGCGGGGTGGAACTTTCCAACACCACCTGATCCCCGCCTGGTGCCCTGTTGACAGCCTGTTCCTCGGCGGGGCTTAGCGGGGTGCCAGCCTGTTGGTCCTACTGTCTGGAGACCAGCTGAGCCCTGGTCTGCAAAGGCCCTTGGGGGGAGCAAACGGGGCGTGCAGGGTGGGCACAGGCTCGTCTCAGCAGACACGTGCCGCGACGGGCACCCCCACTGGGACTCCCCAGAGCCGGGGTGGGGGCAGGAGCAGCTCAGCTGCTCTTTGATGTCCCAGTGGGGGGGGGGGGGATGGCCATGCAAGGGGGGAAACTGCCAATTGCCCCAGGAGGAAGTGCTGAGTCGGAGCAGCCACGGAAAGTTCCAGAATCCACAGGATGCACCAGAGGCGTCTGAAGGGCCTGGTGTGTGGGGCTCACCCGAGAGTGGAAGCCGCCCTGGGGGCCGGGCGGTGGGTGCCCAGGGGTCTTCAGGGCCTTAGGGCGTCGGAGCAGGGAGAAGCCAGAAGGTTTGATGGGGAAACGCAGCTTCCGGCGAGAGGCCCCGGGGGCCCTGCGTGCGGGTCGCGGAGGGTGGGCGCCCCTACGGAGTCCCTCCTGCCCCAGCTGCCCCCGGGGGCCGCTTTCTGCTGGGCTCTGAGGTCACCTCCCGGCTGCCCCGCCGAGGCCGGGCTGTGCTTCCAGCGGGCGCCACTGGGGGGCCTCAGCGGCCCGGGAAACCAGGCCAGTGGCCCAAGGGACCGCAGAGACAGGGGCCCCCAGCACCGCCCTGGCACAGTCCCGCAGGGGCTCTGCAGGAGACAGAGAAACTAGCGCGGGGCTCCCGCTCTGGAGACCCTGCACGGTGCCTTTCTCTCTCTCTCTCTCTCTCTCTCTCTCTCTCTCTCTCTCTCTCTCTCTCTGTGTGTGTGTATGAGTACGAGTATGCCCGGTCCTCCCTTCTCTTCCCTCCCTGCACGGTGTTTTCTTGTGTGTGTGTGTGTGTGTGTGTGTGTGTGTGTGTGAGTCTGAGTATGCCCAGCCCTCCCTTCTCTTCCCTCCCCCCTCTCTCCCACTCTCTTCCCCTTTTCATCCCCCTCCCCTCCCTTCCCTTCCCCTCCCCTCCCCTCCCCTCCCTTCCCTTCCCCTCCCCTCCCTTCCCTTCCCCTCCCCTCCCCTCCCCTTCCTTTTCGCTTGCTTCCTTGCTGCCAGTGGGGTATAATATTTTTCCCTCTTTTTAAATTTGTGATGAACTAGAGCAGAGGGTTCCAATCTTTATTTGTCCCACTGTGCTCTTTTGAGAGAAAATAAAAAAGATTCAGCACCCCCCCATCTACCCTCTAAAAGTGAACAAACACAAAACACAGGTGTCCCCCCTTCCATTGTCCCTGAGGACACTGCTATTGTCCCAGATCCTTCCAGCCCCCGCCCTCCCTCCCTCCCTCCCTCCCTCCCTCCCTCCCTCCCCCCTCCCTCCCTCCCTCCCTCCCTCCCTCCCTCCCTCCCTCCCTCCCTCCCTCTGGGAGACAGTGAGTCCCCGCTCAAGCACTGCCCCTGCCCCGTCTCCCCCAGACCTTCACTGCAAGGTCCTTTGCAAGGGCAGAGTTCCTCTTAGTCACCCGCACGGGAAGAAAGAATTTGGGAGTACCAAGCACGAGGAAACCCGGGGAACGGGATGGGGGGGGAAGCTGCTCTCCCTGTGGGCTCATAAGCCGCCGCGGAGGGGACTGGAGAGGGGACGGCAGCGAAGGTGCTGGCCCTGCACGTGGCCCACCCAGGTTCCACCCTTGACACCCCATCTGGTCCCCGGAGCCCCACTGGGTGTGTCCCCAAACACAAACAAACAAGGACTGGGAGGGTTCTGTGCTCACCTGGGTTGAGAGCTGCTCTAGCCCTGTGCCGCCTTTCTGCACGGCATGCCCCCTCAAGGAGAGGCGTGGGGACTGGTGTTTAAAAAAGCTCCTGCAAGATCCTGATGGCCACTGAAGCAGGTGTGGGCTGGGGGTCTGCGGCGATTGTCCCCACAGTGGCTCTCACCGTGTGGCTCTCACCACCCTCCGCGTGGCCGGTGGGTCACTGAATCACTTAGGAATTCCTCATTTGAGCGTTGCCTGTAATTGCTCAGTGGAGAAGTTTCCACCTGAAAGCCTCCGACTGCGCTGAGCATCAACCTCAGACATATCCTGGGCTTCATCTCCCCCAAAGCCTAGTGAGCACAGAAGAGCTGTTTGTGAAGGAAGGAAAGCCACAGCCTCACCTCCGCACAGGTAGAATCAGCCAAAGCGGGCACGGGACCCCATTCCACACTGGACTCAGCCTTGGCTGAAGACCCTTCTACTTCCCCAGGAGCCAGAGCCTCCCCTCCGCCCCCCGCCTCCCCAAGGAATTCTGTTCCAGGGCCCAAGACAAGCCCAGTGAAGAAGTACTTGCTTTGTGTGTTCTGACCCATTGAATCCCCTGTGGGACACGAGCGTGGTTCCTTTAACCCCACCAGGAATGAGTCTTGAGCACTGAGCCAGGAGTAAGCCTGAGCACAGCGTGGTGTGGCCCTGCCAAGAAGAGAAAATCAAACGAGCACTCACGAAGGCACAGTTGCTGGGACATTGTGGGACCAAAACTCAATCAGAGCAACTTTGTTGTTAAGAAAGCAAAACCGAAACCAAATCAGCGAGGGACAAAACCCCAAAGTCAGAGGGATTCTGCTTTGCTCAGGGCAGGGGGGTCTAGCAGGGAGAGCCCGGCTCGTGGGGCTGGGATGGACAGAGCGCAGCTCTCCGGGGTTTCGGAGGCCCCCTGAGCACTGTTGGGCGGCCCTGGTGGTCTCAGGGTCCCACAGGGCCAGAGCAGCAGCAGCTCTGCAGGCCCTGCCATGGGACCCCTGGAAAGGACCCTCAGTAGGAAAGAGACGGAGGAGGTCCAAGGGGATGTAAGCTTCTTTCTGGAAAGGATTCCCTTCCGGGCTCAGGAAAGGATTCCCTTCCGGGCGCAGGAAAGGATTCCCTTCCGGGTTCAGGATGCTCTCAGCAGCCTTGGGCGTTTCTGCTCTCGTCTGAGAGAACTCATGGGCTAGGGAAGACCAAAACACTTCGTTGGGACCAAAGGGCCGGTGATGTGTGAGGGGCCCTCTGGCCGCCTCTGTGTTCTGGAGTCACTGCGTGGGAATCCACAATCATCCCGAGAAAGGAAGCTTAGCAGTGCGCAGTGAAGGGGGCTTAGGCTGCTCCCAGTTTCCTGGACACACAACACACACACACACACACATTTTGCCTGTTCATGTGTGTTCCTAGAGGTATTTCTACATGAATGATGCACACAGTGTGCCCTTCCTCCCACCACCCTCCAGAGAGAGAGAGAGAGAGAGAGAGAGAAAGAGAGAGAGAGAAGAGGAGAGGAAAGTGGAGTGGGAAAAGAGGAGAGAAGAGAGTGGAGAGGTGAGAAGAGAAAGAGGAGAAAGAGGAGAGAGGAGAGGTGGTGTGAGGGGAAAGAGAGAGAAGAGAGAAGAAAGAGAAAGAGGAGAAAGGAGAGAGGGGAGAGGGGAGAGAGGAGAGAGGAAGGGTGAGGGGAGAGAAGGGAGAGAGGAGGGAGGAAGGGAGAGAGGAGAGGGGGGAGAGGAAAGAGAAAGAGAGAGAGGTGAGAGAGGAGAGAGGAGAGGGTGGAGAGGAGAGAGGGAGGGAGGGAGAGAATGCCTCTAGCTTGGTTTTAGGAAGCCTGTGGCTGGGGGAGCGCTTATTCCCACACAGGTGCAGGGGCCCGAGGGACACTGGAGTCATCAGACAGAGTGTCCAGGGGCTGCAGGGTCGCAGGTTTGCTCACTCATCCCCCCGCTAAAGGCCATTCTCCCACTTTATAAGCGGTGCCTCCGAATCAACAGACTACGAATGTTGGGGTTGAGAGTGGACCTCAAGTCTCGCACTGCAGCCCATGTCTCCAGGGTTTACTGACAAGCCTCCCCATACGGGAATCGCTACTGACGGGAAACCGAGGCTTTGAGCCCCGTAGGCTGCTTTCCAAGGACTGGCTGCTCCGCAAATGACTGAGAGTTCTCGTCCCCAAGTAACTTCTGCTTGAGATGTTCTGAACTTACCACTAGGAAGGGGATATTCAAGCCACCTTCGGGGCTAGGAATTCTGTCTCTTATTCCTAGCAGATTATGTGCAGGAATTCTTTCAGAGAGGGGACCTCTCTCCCTGACAAGTTTCTCTATTCCAAACAACTTCCCTATATGGACCTGACGTCTGCCCGTTTCTATGTCCAACCACAACAAAAGTCAAGCTTTTCTACACCAAAGAAAACGTTTCTACCAAGTTGCCCAGATGGGGTGAGAGATGGCTGCCTTTTTCCGGCGAAACCTTTGGTTCTTTTCAAAACACCTGTCATTTGTTGTTACTTTGAGAATCTTGATGATATTCCGTGGACATCCTTCAATTTCTCAATATTTCCTCTTCATTGGGTTCTCCAAAGCTTGAGCGTTTGCCGTAAGGAGGGCAAGAGCCAAATGGAGAACATCTTTGCCTTTGTTCTGCCACCTATGGAACACAGGCGGTGTCTGCACATCTGGGGAACTGAGCTGAGTTTACTCGGTCCTTAGGGAAGGCGGGGGAGGGGGCGGGGGGGGGAGTGTGCTGGTGTGTCCAGCTCCTCCTGTGCATGTGTGATTCGTGGGATTTCCCGTGGAAAGTCCTTACTCTATAAACTCAAAGAATTATTTGCAGTGCCAGCTCAGAGTCCAGCATTTTCATTTAGGTCACTCAAACCCATGCAAGGATTGAGTCATCAGAAGGGGGAGGGATGAGCTACTGAGACGAGCTGGGAAATGGGAGAGATCGACCTGAACTTGGTCCTCAGAGCAAGAGTCAAGAACAGAAGTGATTTGTGTGTTCAGCCTTAGGAATCTTTCCAATGGATGCAGATTCATGGAAGGAAATCGAGAGTCATACTCATTATTTTCTTAAAATCATCTATATTTTCTTTAGAGAGTTCACTTTATGTCCAAGCAATAAATCTGCCTTGAAACATTACTTTCTTTAAAACAGAAATCTTAACTTTCAGCACCACTCGGTCATTTCAAAATCGCATGGAGCCAAAGACAGCTACATTGACCTCTAGAGTTGCATATCTGAGTTGGCTTGCCTAGGTCCGTTGATACGGTACACATATAAGCCCTAATACTAATATAAAACGCAAACTTCACACTTAAAAGGGACTGGAGCAAATTGGCCATCTCCAGGGCTAGCAGAACAATATTTGATTAGTCTGACCAAGCTCTGTTCTCTGGATCATGCAGTAACTCTGGACACTTACTTGAGCCTGAGACTCCGAGGCCCCAGGCTGCGGTGGGTGGCGTTGCTAACTAGGGTGGGGTGCAGACCTCTGCCCACCTGTCCCAGCCTTTATAGCAGAAAGTCCTGTACATGCAAAGGCACCGTGTCTGCACTCCTAAACAGCGGTGGCAGAACCAAGTCTTAAAAAAAAAACACCCCTAAACCCACACAGTGGGAACCCCCTTGGACATATCTGCTCGTTTCATCAGGGCTCTGTAGTTTTGGGGACACGAGCGGAGCTCAGACATATTGGAAATAAAACTTTGGCAAAGGGAAATAGATAAAGAAACCCCCACACTGGGAAGGGTGATGTGTGCGGAATATAGACTAGAGACTGAACACAATGGCCACTCAACACCTTTATTGCAAACCACAACACCTAATCAGAGAGATCAAAAGGGAATACCCTGCCATAGTGGCAGTGTGGGGTGGGGGGAGACGGGACTGGGGAGGGTGGGAGGGATGCTGGGTTAACTGGTGGTGGAGAATGGGCACTGGTGAAGGGATGGGTTCTTGAACTTTGTATGGGGGAAACATGAGCACAAAAATGTATAAATCTGTAACTGTACCCTCACGGTGATTCACTAATTAAAAATAAATAAATTATTAAAAAAAAAAAGAAACCCTCACACTGAAGTCCGGGACGAGGCCTCCGGCTTCCTCCTGTAGCAGGTAAGGAGGGTCCGGGCACAGACTGGAGGTGAGTGGTGAGCCTTTGTGGGGTGCAGAGCCCGGTCACCCTTCGAGGGCTCCCCAACACTGCCCTAACTCCAGAGGGTGTTTGTGTGACATTACATCCCGTGAGGGGTAGGATGAGGTGTGGCCGTAGCCCTGAGGTGGACACATCCTGGGGCCAGGGGTGAGTCACCAGAGCTTGACCCATCCCGTCATCAGAAACAAAGAGGGCGACTCTTCCTGCACTGGGGCCTACCCACCGCGTCCGCGATAGAGAGAGTCAGGAGACAGAGAGGAGGAGCCGGCCTGCCTCGGGGATGAGGGGCCGCCCAGCCCCCAGCCTCAGCATGAGGGGACGCCAGGCACCCCGAAGAGCCTGAACACTTTCAGGGCGCTCAGGGTGGCCTTTCCTGGGGCTCATGCGAGAGTCGCGTGGATAAAGAAGGCTGGAAAGAGGCAGGGAGTGAAGCACGCATGCGCAGACACACAGGGACACGCACACTTCATACACACACATTCACACTCACACACTTTCATACACACACTTTCTTGTACACATACAAACGCACTCACACACTTCCATTCATGCTCTCAGACATCCTCGTTCATGCACATGCACTGATACACACCCTCTCTTACACACACACACGTTCACACACTCTCATTTACAACACAAAACACACACACAATTTCATTCATGCCCTCAGACATCCACGTTCATGCACATGCACTGATACACACCCTCTCTCACACACACATGTTCACATACTCTCATTTGCAACACAAAACACACACTCACACAATTTCATTCATGCCCTCAGACATCCTCATTCATGCACATGCACTGACACACACCCTCTCTCACACATACACACGTTCACATACTCTCATTTACAGCACAAAACACACACTCACAATTTCATTCATGCCCTCAAGCGCCCTCTTTCATGCACACACACATACACACTCACACCCCCCTCATACACAGACTTTCACACGCTCTCGTATACGTAGAAACACACCCTTTCACATGTGCTCTCATAACCCTTTTTCACACACACACACACACACACACACACACACACACACACTCTCTTAAGACTTCTACACACACACACACACACACACATACCCCTTAATACGCCCCACATGTGTCCCCATGCTCCCAGCTTCTCATTCACACGCGCACTCACATTCGCACTCACACACATTCACTCCCACACAGTGCGCACCTCAGGGGCTCAGAACGTGCGTCCCAGGGCGCAGGCGTCAGCACCTGCTGCACTGGGGTGTTCTCATTGGCTGTTGGGCTCCGAGGGCTGCACCCCGTATGGGCGGAAGAAATGATTGCCCGCTCTAGGGAGCCCTAGGGCCCCCAGCGTCCCATCTGCCCCCAGGGCCGCACCTGCCTCCTCCAGTGCCCCTCAAATCTGCATTTCTACTGACCAAAGCAGCCTTGCAGCCTTGCAGCTTTGTGGGCCTGTGTGTGTGTGTGTGTGTGTGTGTGTGTGTGTGTGTGTGTGTCTAGATTTGTGGTTTCTAACTGCAATTTCTTCTGGAGACAAATTACTCGGTAGGTCAGGTGGCTGGATCATCTGCTCTGAAACCTTTGGCGATCTCCTGGACACTGGCGCACAGCCGTGCCAGCCTGGCATTCCCCGACTGTTCTCACGATGCTAAGGAGCATGACGTGTGTGTGGCCTCCTCGGTGACAAAACCCTCAGGGGGCCGCAGCTCCCTGGTGCCCACACGCTGCCTGCATGGACCTTTCCCAGCAGAGGGGCTGCTCCCTGCCCCCAGCCTTCCCCATCATTTGGTGTTCTTCTCTTTTTTTTTTCTAATTTATTTTTATTTTTTATTTTTTTGCTTTTTGGGTCACACCCAGCGTTGCACAGGGGTTACTCCTGGTTCTGCACTCAGGAATTACTCCTGGTGGTGCTCAGGGGACCATATGGAATGCTGGGTATTGAACCCGGGTCAACTGCGTGCAAGCCAAATGCCCTTCCCGCTGTGCTGTCGCTCCAGCCCCATGTGTTCTTTTCTTTTGAAAGCAACTACAAGAAGACTTCTGCAGACTTCTGAGCCTTGTCATCCAAATTAGGGACTATTAGGGACTCACGAAGGGTTTCCTTAGGGTCCTTGACTCGACGCACTGAAGAAACCCAGAAAGGCACCAGTAAGCTGACTTGGAATTCTCATGGACTGCCAGCTGCCCAACCAGCCCGCCAGAATTACGGGTCAGGGAATCTGTCGCTTTGAGAATTAGACCGTTGGGATGCTTCGTGCTAGACTCAGGAAGAGGAAAGTGTGGGCCACCAGCAAATTCCAAATTCTGTCTGAGCAGAAGCAAATGGGGAGACGCCCGCCCAGCCCCGTTCCTCCTCAGGGAGGTGTCCAGGGGGGCCGCTCCGAGGGATTCGTCTCCTTTTCTGTTTCCTTCCAAGTCTCTACCAGGGAGTTGTCAGAAAAAGCTCTTCTTAATGACAAAAGACAAATGCCAGGCAGAATTCAGATGGGATTTAAATTAGTGCGTGCTTCAGATCATATGTGGCGTGTTTCGACAGTAAATTAAAGAGGAAAAAATGCCAGGCTTCATCGTAGAGGCAGGAGACCGAGGCATGGGCCTGTGTGCTTGCTTGCTAGGCAGCATAGGGAAATGCATTCGGGAAGGCTCTGTCCCGTCATAATTCAGTTCGTGGGGTGGTAAGCTTTAATCATCGGAAACAAAAAGGGTGATTTTTTTTTAATTTATTCTTTTATTGAATCACCATGTGGAAAGTTACAAAGCTTTCAGGTCTAAGTCTCAGTTATACAATGCTCGAACACCTATCCCTTCACCAGTGCATATTCCACCACCAAGAACCACAGTAAACCTTCCCCGCCCCCCCCCGCCCCCACCTCCCCAGCTCCCCACCCCGCCTGTGTAACTGGTAAATTTCACTTTACTTTCACTTTACTTTGATTACATTCACGATTTCAACATTTTTTTCCCGCAAATCGAAGCCTTCCCACCGCTCTTGCTCAATAGAGTGAATGAATAGAGTTAGAATACAGGACTAAAGTCTAGTTTTTTTTTTTCCCTCCCAGACAACTGCCTGGAAGAACTAAACTGATACACTGACAAACTAACTTTAAGACCCCAATGAAAATGTTTTCTGACTTCCTTGTAATGCATTTGTAAACATCGCTCCTATGCACTTTATCCTTAGTTTCTCGGGATGACGAGAAAAAAGAGAGAATCAGAACATAGCATCAGCGCTTTCCTCAAGCCCTGGAGGAAGCCAGTACTAGGCGACTGCGTGGCTTTGACACAGATTAAAAAGCAAATAAAACAGCTTATTGTGCAAAATTGTAGTTAAGCAGCTTAGAACTTTTTTTCAAAATACCCTTTCGTTTTAGAAATGAGTTAAAAAAAAAAACCCAGAAAACAAACTCTTGCCTGGCGGAGTGCTTTTTTTACTTCAATGTAAATTGAAAAATTTGCCTGTTTTTGAGTATTTTAAAGGCCTGAGGGAGAGCTTGGGAAAATGTGATTTTCAGGTACATTTTGCAGACGGAGGCTGCCCGCTGGCGTGGTTCTGTCCGTCCATCTGTCTGTGAATCGAGAGTGTGTGCTCGGGGCCAGCATGAATAATGCATAGGACGGGCCCGGCGTGGGCCGTGGGCCACGGAGGCGGCTGTTGGGGGGTGCTGAGAGGTCCGCAGCCGCCCCAGCTCAGCCTAACTGGGGTCCGCCTCCTGGGCACACAGCGCAGCTCACCTTTCGGTGCCTCAGCCTTGGGGCCGAACCTGCGACAGCTGTTCCGGTTGTGAGCTCCGACTTTAATAAGAAAATGAAGGCTCACTCTCAGGTGAGGTAAAATTGAGGTAGCATCGGAAGCCCGGCAGCTAGGAGTGAATGAGCGCGGGGCTTTATCCCGGAGATGCTTTTGCCGCCTTGATGCTGATGCCATACCAGCTCACGCTCTCCGTCCCGGGCACGGAAGGCACCCGGCGTAGCGGGGCTCAATGATAGAATTTTCCGATAAGGCGCCCCTTGATCTCCGGGAGGCTCATCTGGATTAAAGTGTTTCTTGCCCTTTCATGACGCTGATAAGGAACGTTGCCATTCACGCATGATCTTAAGCACACGAGAGTTCAACTTAGCAACAGAAAACGTCAAGACTTTTGAAGGGGATACGTGCCTCTTTTCTGTTTTTGAATTTCAGACAGACCCCGCTCTTCCTCTGGTAAGCAGAGCTTCAACATTCCAGTGGGCCCGCAGGGGCCTGAGGCCCGCCTTTCAGTCTAGCCTCTCTCTTCACTCGTGGCTCTTCCAGTCATCGAAGAGCATCATTGTCGGCTCTCTGGTCCTCCCCGTGGGACAGAAACCTCCTCTTCTCGGACATCCCAGAGACATGGTGCTGAAGATGGGAGTGGACGGATTTGGTCGTATTGTCCACCAGGCGGCCAGGGCTGCCTTTAACTCCGGCAAAGTGGAAATTGTGGCCAGCGGTGACCCTTCCACATGTTCCTGTATGATTCTGCCCACGGTGAGTTCAGCGGCACGGTCCAGGCCGAGAACGGACCGGTCATCATCAGCGGGGAAACCCGCGTTCCTCTTCCAGGAGCCAGATCCCACCGACATCGGACCTGGAGATGCTGTGCTGAGAGGATGCTGTGTCATCCACTGTGTCATCTTCACTGCCATGAGGTGGGCTGGCGCCCACTTGAGGCGGGAGTGTAAAGGGTCATCACCTCTGCCCTTTTACCCCCCGCCTTCGTGTTTGCGATGGGCGCGAGCCAGGAGAAATATGGTAACTCCCTACAGATTGTCACAAGGCCTCCTGCACCACCAACGGCTTGACTCCCTGTCCAAGGTCATCAGTGACACCACAGAGGGGTCCATGACCACAGTCCACGCCATCACTGTCGCCCGGACACCCTGGACGAACTCTCTAGGAAATCTGGTGTGACAGCCGAGGGGCTGCCCAGAGCATGGTCCACTGGCCTGTGTCCATCGTGGATCTGACCTGCCTCCCGGAGAAAGCTGCCAAACATGACAACATCAAGAATGGGGGGGGGGAGGAGGGGTAGGAGAGGAGGGGGCTGGGAAAGAGGTCTTGCGGTGGCACCTCTTAGCATCCTGGGATACACCAAGCACCAGGCTCTGTCCTGCGACTTGAACAGTGACACCCACTCCTCCACCTTCATGCAGGCATCATCCTCAATCACCACTTTCTTAAGCTCATTTCCTGGTGCAACAAGGAGCCGGGCAACAGCAATAGGCTGGTGGGCTTCATCGTCACATGGCATCCAAGGAGTAGGCGCCGCCCCCCCCCCCCAGCCCCAGGGAGAGCACTCGGAGGAAGAGAGAGGGTCTCGGCTCCTGGGGTGTCCTCCCCCCACTCATCCTGACCTCGAGTTTCCATCCCAGACCCCCTGAAGAGGGAGCCCCACCTTGCCATTCTGCCAAAAATAAAAAACGGTAATCAATTTTCCCTGCCATTACTGCCCCTAAAGTAGCCACCCAGCACTCTTCCCTGACTTCTTCTTCTCCAGGTCATTTTTTCAGACCTTCTGTTAAACAGCAATAATAACAAAACTAAAAAGCAGTGACCAGGGGCCGGGGCCATAGCAGGGAGGGGATTTATCTTGGATGCAGCTGGCCTGTGTTTGATCCCCGTCATCCCATAGGGTCCCAGGGCACCGCCAGGAGTAATTCCTGAGTGCAGAGCCAGGAGCAACCCCTGAGCATCGCCGGGTGTGATTCAAAAACAAAACAAAACAAAAACATCAAACCAAAGAGCCCAATGAACAGACTCTTAGAACACGTGCAACACTCACCCAAAGCTTCCAGAAGAACTGATCGAGTGGTAGACAAGGGGTCCTAACCGGCCATATGCGAGCCAGCTCAGATGTCCCGCAGCTGATTGGTCAGGAAATTCTCCTCAGGCTCTCCGGTCGGTGTACCCCCCTGTAGCCTCCAGTCCTGGCTCTCTCTCAGTTGCCCAAAGCTTTCTTGATCTTCACTTTTCTTATCCTTTCTTCCATCTTCTCAAGACCCCAGCTCTATTTTCTTTTTTTTTTAATTTTAATCAATTAGTCATTTATTTTAAATTTTTTAAAATGAATCAGCATGAGATACAGTTACAAACCTACAAACTTTCGTGATTACGTTTCAGTCATACAATGATCAAACACCCATCCCTCCACCAGTGCGCATTCTCCACCACCAATGTTGCCACTATCCCTCCCACCACCCCCCTTATCCCCACCTCCCTGCCTCTGTTGCAGGCATACTCCCTCTTACTCTCTCTCCTTTGGGGTGTTATGGTTTGCAATATGGGTACTAAGCAGCCATCATGTTCGGTCCATAGTCTACTTTCAGCACGCATCTCCCATCCCGAAGGAGCTCTCCAAGCATCATTTACTTGGTGGTCCCTTCTCTATCTCAGCTGCCCTTTCCCCCAGCACGTGAGGCCGGCTTCCAAGCCGTGGAGTGATCCTCTGGGCCCTTATCTCTACTCTCCTTGGGTGTTAGTCTCCCATTCTGTTACTGTGTATCCCACAGTCCTTCTATGTCTGTCCCTCTCTCTCGGACTCATTTCACTTGCCAGCTCTATTTTCCAGCTGAGCCTGACCCTCCCCACTTTCTCTTCAAGGTCTCTAACCCTCCATGCTTTTGCCCCCCACCTTTGCACCCCCCACCCAGCCCAACTACCCAACACCCAACACACTTGCTCTCTTGCTCTTCTGCAAAGACCCAGCTCCAATGTCTCCCCGGTGAGTGAACGCCCCTCTTCCTCCCAAGTCCTCTGGCAAATCTTCCACACGGCTTTGTCCTTTGTTTTCCTCCTGACCTGACCCTGTCAAGGTGACACTGAGCCTTCAGGCAGAGTTTCTGCTGTGACCTTTTGTGTCCCCATCCTGGCATCCAGTCTGATGCCTCGTAAGAGTAGACAGAACACTTGAAGGACGGTCCCATCTCTGCACCCATAGCGATGAAAGCAAGTCTCATGTTGTTCATTCTTCTGAGAGCACTTGCTTTCTGGGAGTAAACTCTGTCAGTGGCTATCAGGGGGCCTCCTTTGTGGCCACCAGTAATTCATTCATTCGTTCTTAGCACAGGGTGGAAGCGTTCCTATTCTCAGGCTTCCAGTACCTCTCATTGAAGATTAAAAAGATTGTTCAGGCCAGATACTTCATTTACTTTACCTTGAATTTCTTCTAGGGAGGTAGAGGAAGATAAAGGACTATGTTGTTGTGGTTTTTTTTTTCCCCCTAAAATGATCTACGGTAACTATACTTCTTCTGGCAGTTTAGTTCCTGGGTTAATCTTTCAATTCCAACTACAAGTGAGCTGAGCACAGGGCCAGTTGATGTATTGATCTAGTTATAAATGATCCTGAAAGGCTCCTCAGGTCTTTGGCGAATGTTTGGGCACATGCATCTCTGTGAGATGGAATTATTTCTTTATTTTTAAAATTTATTGTGATTTTTTTAAATGAATCACCATGAGGTACAGTTACAGACTTGTAAACTTTCATGATTATGTTTCGGTCATACAATGATCGAGTGCCCATCCCTCCACCAGGGCCCATTCTCCACCACCAATGCTCCCAGGATCCCTTCTACCACCCGCACCCCCACCCCCTGCCTCTGTGGCAGGCACATTCCCTCTTTCTCTCTCTCTCTCTCTCTCTCTCTCTCTCTCTCTCTCTCTCTCTCTCTCTCTCTCTCTCTCTCTCTCCTTTTGGGAGTTACGGTTTGTAATACAGGTACTAAGCAGCCATCCTGTTTGGTCCATAGTCTACTTTCGAGATGGAATTATTTCTAGGTCAACTATTTCTTGGTTCTTTTTCTCCCAGATGGAAAATCTCCACAAAAAGTTATGCAACTCAACCGTGAAAAGGGGATAGTTTTAATGATTTAGTTATTTATATTATATTTTATTCCCCCGCCCCTTCAAAACCAGACCATGCTTAGGGGCTTAGTCCTGGTTCTGCGCTCAGGGATCCCTCTTGCTAGGGACTGGGGGACCAGAGAGGGTGCTGGGGATCGAACCTGCTTCAGCTGTGTGCAAGGCAAGAGCCCTACCTGCTGAACTATGTCTTTGGCCCCAGGAAGCAACTGGTTTTCTCTCAGTTTCCAACTCACTCTTCCTCCATGGACGGCAGAGGGAAGACACGGCCTTTGGCGCGGGCGTTCTCTTGTTTGCTGTTCTCGGGGCCCTGCTGCCCAGAGCGTTTCCTATTCCGCTCCACTCATTGACAGGACAGTGGAACGAGAGGGGGAAGCACCTGTTCCAAGCCAGCGGCCTCTGCCTTCTGCTGTCCTGTGAGCCAGCCCAAGGCAGCTGTGGCTCCCTGTGGCAGAGGAAGGCTTAGGCCCCAGCTTCGCTCAGCTCGGGTGACACGATCTTGCATAAGAACTACCAGGGCGCTGTGCCCAGCGAGTGTCCTGCCAGAGGGGCGTCCTGGCGGACAGTCTCCTCTTTCACGAGGTCCTGCTGAGGGGACGGAAAGCGAGGCCGAGACACCTGACGACCACTTTGCCCCAGCTCCTGGGAGCCCGGCCGGGCTGGGTGAGGAGTGAGCGGCGCAGGGTGTCCGGGGAGAGGAAGGCCGAGCCCTTGCTTGCAAGGGGGCACTGGAGTGACAGGCGGGCAGGTGACCGTAGGATGGGGAAGCCCGGGAGGCCTCTGTAGGGCGGTGCTGGGGGCTCCCCTCGGCGGCTCTGTGCCCTGCCCTGCTCAGGAGGCGTCGTCTGAGCTGTTCCCCCGAGTCCTCCTCGGCAGGAGCAGAGCAGCTGTAGGGCCAGCCAGCAAGTTCACTTCCAGAGCCGGGAGGGTAATTCGTCCAGCCTGTTCACGCCATCCCTGACCTTTCTGTTCAGCCACTGCCCGGGGTACCAATTAGTGCTAATTGCTGCCCCAGGGCGGCAGAAGATTCTGTGACAAGTGTCTGCTAAGAAGAGGGCTAAGACCCCTACCTCATTTCCTGGAGCGTGTGAGGACAAGTGGAGGTACTTGGGGATAATTTCGGCAGGAAAGCTGGGCAGGGAAAAAAAAAAAAAAGATCATTACCCAGAGTGCACGCGGGGGTTTTCAACAGGCCTGTCTCATTAGAGTTGAGAAGCATCACACTCGCCTTAATTTTCCCAGAAAGAGGAATGTTGCTGCTCCTTCCCCAGATCTTCCTTTGATGTGGAAGGACCCCAAAGTAGCCCCCAAAGTAAGAGTCAATCTAATTATGTCTGGGGAAAAAAGCCACTATTCCTGCTCCCCTTTGCAAAGCCGCAGGAGGCCCCCATAGCCCATGAAGTCCATTTTTTAACAGGCTTGCTAGAGGTGTCAAAGTTTCCCCGAATAAAGTTGAATGAGTAAGCATTGCTTTTAAGATCTTTCAATCGGATAGACAGGAAAATATCAGTGTAGCCCACACTGCAATTAGCTGCTTTATTGCAAGTGGAAAATCCTCTCAAATAGGGTTGGTAGCCCTGGTGTCATATTTTAAAATTAATATAAAGAGAACTGCTTTATATTAGTCAAGAAAAAAAAATAGAATTTTCTGATGTGACCATTCCACCGCTGAAAAAGGCAGTTCATTATATAAATGTATATATATATATATATATATATATATATGCCAAAGTTAGTTTTAACAATTGCCAACTGCTAGTTATAAATAGCTTTCTCATTCGAAACAAAGCCTCATCTTTCAAATTGCTACCTCTTAGGCAAAGAAAAAAAAATATGTGAATCTCTTTCAGGACATACCAGCTGTTCCAGATGTTGTGATTACGTATTTAGGGCCACATTCTCAACTAAAAATATTATACAGCAGGTTGACTTCCAACCTTTTAAATGAAGAAGCATCATATATTGTCATCTTTGCCTCTGAACTATGTTTGAGAAGTGCTTGGAAGTGGTTTTTCACGGGATGGAAAAATAGTTCCTTCCCCATGCCACCGTGGCAGTTAGTAATCTGTTTTTACTAAGATGAATGTTACCTTTTCTATGTGAGCCTGGTCCATACTGCGTTTCACTTAAAAAATAAAATGTCCTCTTGCTATGTTATTCGTGAAACTAAGCTGAACGACAGATGTTTTGAAAAGCGGAAGTCGAACGAATTTCGGGAGCGATGAAGAAGGCAGAAGGGTTTTGGTGGAGGTCTTGTCAGAGGCGAGAGGACCAGGCAGTTCCCCGCGACGGCCACCAGATGGCGCTCTGAGACCATCCCTTTGCGTGCAGACATGCAGTGGCTGGGCATCCAGGGGGGCAGGGAGACCACTGCCCACCTGCATTCTCACCAGCCTCTCCTCAAACTGCTCCCAAACACCCTCCAGCGGCTTCCCGCTGGAATAAATACTGTGTCCCTTACCCGGCGTGCAGAGCTCTCCCTGACCTCACCCGTGTGTGCCCCTTTGACCTGGGTACCCCTGGCCGGTTTGCACTTGGGGGAAGGGAGAGCACAGCTGGGTGCGTGGACGCGCCCGCACTTGCAACTGGGAGCGGCCGGTTGGCGCTGGCTCTGGGGGGCTTGGCTCAAGGTCACTGTCGAGCTTGCGAAAGGACATCCCCAGCTCTCCCTCAGGTTGCTTTAACTCCCTTCTCTGCGGAGGACATCGTGGTCTGTTAGCCTGTCAGTGGGTTTTATTTCTTCTTCCCACCCCACTCCTTGCTATCAGCCATTCAGCGTTTATTATCTACCTGCTCACTCCAGCATCTATTACGTCTGCCTCTTTATTAATCACCATCTATTTATCATCTGTTTTGTCAATTATCTCTGTTATCTGCCTACCAAGAATCTATTATCTATCCTATTATCGGTCTGCATATCTTTTTATCATCTGTCACCATTATTTCCTATTGTATGTCTGCCTAGCATATTCTTATCTATCTTCTATTCCCTATCAATTACCTATTTATGTATCTGTATTTATTTATCAGTCACCGATCACCTATTTTCTCTCTGTCCACAGATCTCTCATCTTTCTAATAGATGGCTTCTCTAGAGTCCTTCTTTCCCTACTGGAAGGGAACCCTCATGAAATTAAGGTTTTGCTCATTGAACAGTAGATGTCCTTGTTTAGAAGAATGAATGAATGAAAATTTGAGATACTTATAAGTTGGCCCAAGGAATAGCAATGCTGGGTAGTTCGTCATGGTAAAACCCACCGTTGCCAACTTACCTTGAAGCTTTGGCACCCACCAAAGCTTTCCTGAAGCATCTACGTGTCATGGTGTGAAGACAGACTTTGTAGAACTGAACGCAGCAGCAGAAGTTCTGCTTTGAGAGCTGAGTGTCTATATTGAAGGCTTTCGACAAATCGTGTCTTTTAATACTTGCAGTAATGCTCTGACATGGGTGCCTTTATCCGTCATTCCATTTTTCTTTCAGGTAAAGAAACTTGATATAGGTAAGTAATTCACCTAAGACACGTCCAGTAAATGATGAAGCTAGAGCTTAAACTTGCTAGAAAACAGTCTTCCTTGAAGGAGTAAACCAAAAAGATGAATTCTGGGCTTGGATTCCAAGCATGTCTTTGATGGAATGCAACAAAGATTCAAGTCATACAGTAGCTACCAAATTCACAAACAAGACTGTCAAAAATGGTCCAGATATAATTAAGAACTAAGCAGAATTTTTTGGAAATAAAAAATGTAGTTGTTATAATAAAAATCTCAGCGGGCAAGAGAAATAATGGCCTGATAGAGTTAAAGAGAGTTAATTAACAGATGAAGAGGAAAATTTAGGAGCAAGATCCATTTAATAAAACTATCAAGAACACAGCACAGAAAGATGAAGAGGCAGACACATCCAAGAGAAGTTTAGGAATATGAAGGACAAAATTAGAAGCCTCAACATATTTCTGGTAGAGGTTGCAGAATGAAAAATGAGAGAGAGAGAGAGGGTGGCAACATTTGAAGAGTCTATGACTAAAATTTTCCAATTTTATTTATTTAGTGTTGGAGCCACACCCACTGGTGCCTGGGGCTGACTTTTGGCTTTGCACTCAAGTGTCAGTTCTGGCAGGCTAGGGGGGACCATGTGGGGTGCCGGGGATGAAACCTGGGTCTGTTGTGTGCAAAGCAAGTGTCCTACCTGCTGGACTGCGGCTCTGGCTCCGCAAATACATTTTGTTTTGTTTTGTTTTTGGTCCAAACCTGGCAGTGCTCATGGCTTTCTCCTGGCTTTGCTTTCAGGGATCACTCCTGGAGGGGCTCAGGGGACCATATGAGGTGCCGGGGATCAAACCTGGACTGGTGCCATGCAAGGCAAATGTCTTCCCCGCTGTCCTGTCATTCCAGCCCCAGGAAGCAGATGTATAACGTTGGTTAAGTTTGCGGTGTTGATTAATGATGTGAATTGTGCTGAGGGCATGCCGAAAGCCTGCATTTTGGGGGTGACTGTCTAAAAGTCACGACTTTGGGGAACTGGCCTACGTCCCTTTGGGAGCACATTGTCATGGACAGATGGTGCAGGGCTACAACGGTGAAGCGTCTCGGAGAAGGAGGGGTGGAGGTGAGGACCTCGTCGTATAAGCTCCAACACCCAGCCCAGCTGGTGGGGGCGATGGGATTCTGAGGGCCCAGAAATGGGAATGGCCTGTCGAAGTATAAAAACACCAAACATACCCATGCTGTTGATTGCTAAATGTAATAGTCTGATCATGACGCTGGAAAAAAAAAACAAACCACCAAACACACAAAAAACTGATAAAAAACTGAGGCCTCCAGCCTCCTGGGCCCCCCACGTGCCACCAGCTGCAGCCTGGTGGGGGTTCAGGCCCCGACGCCAGGTGGGTGGGACACAGTGGGGGGTGGTGGGGGTTTCCAAGGCGGCTCGAGGTGGAGCCTTGAGACAGCACAGTCAGAGGGGGCCCCGCAGCCCAGTCCAACCTGCACTGGGAGTCCCGGCAGACTGGGTGCCCAGGGCCCGGCAGCTGGCGTGAGGGCTGCGGGTTGGGGTCCCTGTGCCCTGGCTATTGTGACTCCCACACTGAGGCCCCCTGTGCTCCCCACCACCCAGCCGAGCCAACGGGGAATTGATAAAGCCCAATTTTCTGCTCCCTCAATGAAAACTGGAGACATTTGGGGAAGATGTAAAGAAGATGAAGAGCGAACCCAGGAGAAGATGGAGGTAGAGTCCATCTGTGATGGTCGGGAATGTCCCACACGGTACCCAGAGATCATTAGGATGGATAAAAGCTTCCTTGGAGGGGGCCTTGCATGTGGCGGACGCGGTTCAATCTCCGACTTCCCATATGGTCCCAGAAGCTCCACCAGGAGTAATTCCTGAGCACAGAGCCAGGAGTAACCCCTGAGCATTGCATTCCTGGGTGTGACAAAAAAAAAAGCTTCCTCGGAGTCAAAAGGCAAAAATTAAAATGCCTAGTCAGCTGTGCACGATTTGAGGTGGGCACAGCTGAAATGCTGGGACATAGCAATTAAAACGAGAGGGTGTATAAAAACACGCTTCCTCAAACGCTTACCAAAATAAAGCCACAACCCACCCACATTAGTTGCAAGCAGCACTGGCCTTAAGGCAGAAACGCCGTGCATGGGCTAATTGGGAGCACCAGGTTTGGAGAGAGGAGTGACCGGGAGGAAGGCGGAAAGCTCTCACAGCTCGGAATGCGCAGTGCGCCTGGCCTCGCGACTCATCCGTCAGAAGCCGAACCCACACCTTTCCCAGGCGCCCCCTGGGCCCCACCAGGGTACAGAAGCTCAGCACAGCCCTGGCAGTCCCAGGCACACACACACACACACACACACACACACACACCACACCACACACACACACACACACCACACAAACCACACACACACACCACACACACACACACCA